>NW_028155987.1:75000-281662 GCF_963993115.1 Abramis brama | reverse complement strand
GACACCTGAAAAGAGAAATTACTTACTAGTGCAAAATGCCCGTGCAAAATCAGTTTTTGTGTGTTTTTAGTAATTGTTGGTTTGGTGTGTTTGAGTGCTCATTGTTACAATTACACAGCAAAAGTTCAGTGACATTTTTATTTGTGCATGGTAGAAAGCACACAGTGAACTCCGAGAAAACGCTATGCTTGAGCAAACAGTTTGTGCATAGGCAACTACAAATGATGCCTGTGAAAGAGACTGTGTGAACGCATTGAATAGGATATGTTTAGCTGGTGAATAGCATAGGCTACTATTACACAGTAGCGATAACGTTAAGCACACCAGAATGAAATATAATATTCAGAAGTAAACAGCATAGCTGACTTACAGATTCAGTTAACATCCACAAATGAATAAACGCGTCGATTCAGGGAGCAGTGCAAAGTGCCCGTGCAAAATCAGTTTTTGTGTGTTTTTAGTAATTGTTGGTTTGGTGTGTTTGAGTGCTCATTGTTACAATTACACAGCAAAGGTTCAGTGACATTTTTATTTGTGCATGGTAGAAAGCAAATACTGATACTGACATAATGACATACAATAAATGTGGAAAGTTTAACTACACGATTCAGAGAGCAGGCTACACAGTGAACTCATAGAAAACACTACTTAAGTTGCACTGCTTTCTACGACCCTCTCTTTCTCTGGTCCTGGGGAGTGGCCAGTTGTGCTCACTCAGTGTCAGTGTGAGAGGGGGAGGGGCCAGCTGTGCTCACTCAGTGTGAAGTGTGTGCTTCTTTTACCGATATATATTAACAATATCTTTTGCATTTCTAATTCAAACAACGTCAAACTTGGCACTGCACTTACTCGTGCCTGTAGCAAGACACCTGTCAAGTTTGAAATCCATCGGACTAACGGTTCGAGAGATATGCGAATAACACACACACACACACAGGGTCACACACACACACACACACACACAGACAGACAGACAGACCGACAGACGTTGCTGTAATTTATAGATAGATGTATGAGGAAGTGATTTACTGTTGAAGAAACATGCAGGTTTTATAGTGTTGTTAAACAAGGACTGGTAATTAGTGATGCAATATTTGATGAAGAGGGGAAAATAAACTTTTATTTATTTATATATTTTAGGTTTGTAAAGCACCTGGAATGAAGGTATCCTTGCGGCAGTCATACAGCATACCAGGAAACAGAGGTCTTCCTAGAGCTGCCACTTCAATGGTCTGTGATGCCAGGGCTGCAGTAAATAACAAATAAAAGGTATTATTTATACTTAGAATATTTATCATATATTAACAAAATTATATCTGATGGTAATGAATACTGTTTAACTCTTTACCCGCCAAGATTTTTGAAAAAAGTTGCTAGCCACTGCCAGCATTTTTGATCATTTTCACAAAATTTTCATGATCCCAGAATATTTTGTTGAGTGAATATCTCAAACATGCAACATTTCAAAATAAAGAGCACATCCTCTGCTTTAAAAAACGAAAAGGTTTTATTCTAGCTCTATGCATTTCCTTTTTAACCCTCTGGGGTCTGAGCTGTTTTCTGGGCCCTGGAGGTGTTCTGACATGCTCTGACATTTCTGGTTATTTCTGTTACTTGTGACATTTTCATGGCTAAAGTCTGATTACACTGTATTCAGCACAAACTCTGCTACAATAATATATCAGCACCATGTGTGTAAAAGTTTGTAGTTTTGAGATAATGACATTTATGCGTGGTTTGTGAAAATACAAAAAAAAATTCTCACTGAAATAAGGTCATGAAACCCATACTGATTATTTCTTCACAAGACTTTTGAATATTGTATGACGTAGCCTAGAATATTTGCTCTAAAACTATGTGAAAATCACCCTGACTGCTCATTCAGATAAGGCAATATATTGATTTAAAAATTTTACGACGTGTTTTGTGTGAGAAAGCTCTATGCGGGAGCTCATTAATATGTAAGCTTTTCTCACCTGAGAAAGACAAAGACCCTCCCCTAACGGCCCTATTAGGAGCTATCAGGCCCAGTCATTCTGAGCAACCTTACACAAAGAATGAGGAGATTTAAAAAAGAATGGCTTTTAGATTGTTTGGATTTATTTACAACACAACATAATCCAAAGATACACAGCAAATGACAAAAAAACACTCATTGAAAACAATGATCCAAAGACAGAGACCTTTGTGCCATTCCTAAAAACATTGTACATACCTTTCATTTCCAAGGTGTTTGATTTTCACTTTACCATGTTCATGTACAGAGACTCATGTGAATGTTGAAGTCAGCAGGACTCAGTGTCATCTGGGCCCTGAAAGAAAAAAAAAGTGAACATACTGATATCAAGAGAAAGGCCTGCACGATTTTGGGAATAAATTTTAGATTTTTCTGGTTAAAATTGCTTTTTAAAATTCACAGAATACACACACACACACACACACACACAAATGTTTCCAACAATATATAATATAATGAACACCAGGTTTGTTGTGCCTTGTAGGCATAGGCTATGCGCAGTGCTGCATAAAATAATAATAATAGCCTATAAATCTTCCAAAAGATTTCAGTAACAACTAAGCTAGAGAAAAATATATTGATTATCACGCGATCGCGATCCAAAATATGATACATTCAAACGCGATCGCGCTCAAATATAAAACATTATGGTTACCATATACATATCTACGTTTGAGCAGATATCCACAAACACAGTAACAGTAAACACGAGTCTAAATATTATAATATTCACCATATATCTAGCAACAGTTCAACTGCAATGTGAAATTTATGCAACAATAACAAACTAATATGTAAGAATTTCTTACCTTACATCTTTCTTGTCTTCAAATCGCGTTCTTCTTCTTCTGAGGTAGCCTAAATCCAATGTAAGCTCACGGTGCGTCTTTCAAACTCGACGAAAAGCAGAGACTTGTGAAGTGTTTTGGTGTTTTGTTTTTGAGGTAATGAGCGCGATCGCGTTCCGTGTGGAGATTTGCATGTCAATCTCTTTTGCGCGAGTGGGCGTGGTCGAATTAAAAATAATTAGGAAGCGTTTGAGAAGCTGGACATCTTGTTGGTTTTATACAAATTACTTAAACAGAGAATATTTGTTTTCAGTTTGAATCCGATCATTTAAAAGTACACACTTAAATGATTATAAAGGTATATGGCCCATAAATGTGTGACAAGTATTCGCTGAGTTTGGTTTCAGTTTATAGACGTGCTCAAGAAAAAAAAGTTCACTGCGACGGAGAGGCAGAACGCACACCCTGTTTATTTTCTTTATTTTACAAAAGCACGATGTTTTGATTTGATTGTAAGTGGACACATACAAAAGTAGAAATATCACAGATTCTTTTTTTATATTTCGTTTTTCTGTATGACCATAAATGACGGAGCAATTTAAATTTATAGTGCTACAATGTGAAGAAAATCCAGCAAAACGCGCCGGTGCGTTTGCCGACCTCAGAGGTGTAACGACACTGACCGTCTGTCCGGTCAGATGTTCTGAAGTAGCGAATCATGATTGTTCTTCTCATGCTGACTAAATATGAACACTACACGTTCATATTCAGAAAGCCCTAATTGACTAGCTTTCTGACACAAGTCTCTACAAGCAGGCCCTGGTTAATGTTTTACCCGACCTAATGAAATCAACGAACAGGCCCCTGTTTGTTTCTCATACTATCACGTGCTGCGACCACAATTCCCTTACTGTGTCTAACGTTTGTTCTTTGTGTACTGAAGGAAAATTGCAAGACTTACCCCATTCAGTTGTTTTGGGACAACTAGGACTATCTTGCTTCTCTCAGCAAAATTATATGACGCCTCAGGCTGTCAAGTTAGTCTGCCCACAGAACTACCTTTGTTTTTGCCGAGTAACACATTCTCAAATAGCCCCCAACCCCTCACGTGGTATGCACCACGAGATGCAACAGATGCCGACCTCACAGATACACACACACATTGACATATATGGACTTCCACTAGTAAAATTTCATTTTACTAACTATTAAAAATGTACAAAGAGTGTTCCAGGTGATTTGCATGTTCACCAGTGTGATATTAGAATAGTTGTGTTTTTGAATTACAGTGATGTAATCTTTAAGTGCCTTGGTTCAACAAAAGAATGTATCTCTATGTTGCTATCTTTGTCAATATACGTCCTTAGTATTGTTTTGATCTCCTCTGCATGACGAAGAAGATTTTTGATAAGAGACTGTGATAAACGTTATGGTTCCATGCGTTTTTAATTCCCTGAGCATAATATCATACTTTGCCCCCTCGTGATTCCACACGAGGGTCGGGCTACATTAACACACAAGAAAATCTTCTGCTCGGAATGCTCTAAGAGGATTCGTCGACCACGAAAAAGGGGACGGTACACGGGACACTGATAAAAGCCTAAACCTTCAGTTTCCTCTCTCTCTTCTCCCTCCTCAAAAAAACTTTGGAAACCCAAGTCCGGACCGGCTTCGGCCTGCCTCTCTTTTCTTCTCTTTTATTTCTTTTTATGTTTTTCTATAGTCCAGTTTCGTTTTCCTATTCGCCTCTGTTCATTCACGGGCTGAATGAACTTAGCCTGAATCATTCCCGGCAACTTCACCTCAAAGAAAGAGACTCTTTGAACCTCCCGCGCTCGCGCTCGCATGGAAGACACAGCACGCGCTCACCGAAGCAAGCCCTGCTTTCTTAAAGAGACACACGCACGACTCTGCGTTCTTCAGCAACAAAGAGAACCATTTTGCAAGATAAGTTTATTGAACTTTTAATGTGATTTGATTCCTTGCTGTCCCTCAAGGTTACTGTCTGTGATTTTTGCCATGCTGAGATTATTTCGGTGATCTCTCTCATCCTGAACTTTAGTTTCACTTTCTCCCTTTCATCCTCTCCCTCTCTCATCTGTTATTCGTTATCTTGTATTGTTTAACTGTATTGTATGTACATAGACATATAATCCGTGTGTATTGTGTAGTTTGATATATTCCTTAGTTCGATGTATTAGTCCAATTATTAAATTCCATATATACTTGATTGATTCTGTCTGCCTGCTCATAACTAAAGTCAATGAGATGTTTTCGATCTTAAGCTACAAAGCTGATTTGTTACTTTAAGTAACCTAATCTTATAAAACAGGAGAGTTGTTTTTATGGCCAGAAAATAGCTTTCTTCAAATTATAAGAAAGAGATAATTTTTGTTGGGAAATTGTTAAGTTAATCTTACGGCCGTTTTGCTGGACAAAGTTTTCCCGTTTGATGATTATTCATTTCCATTAAGGGTTATCTCATAATCGATCTGAAATAGGATTTTTGATATATGAATGATGAATTATAATTCGTTGTGATTGATTATTCATATATACAAATCGATCTATTTTCAACTTCGAATAAATTAATGTAACTGTAAAATGCAAAATATTAATCATATTCATGATTAATTATTAAAATTCCCTATAGATCATTTGAGCTAATATTAATATTAATGTACTAATGCCAGTGCGGTTACAGTTTCTGGTGGAGAATGCGGGCATTTCAAACTTTGTTTTATGAGCAATTCAGTTTCAATCTGTTTATATGAATATTAATAATTTTTGTGCACACATTTTATGAAATTATGAAATTGTGAGATAAGTCGCAAACGCGAACTCACTTCTAACTGACCAAGGCAAAAAGCCGAAGTCAGTAGCCTAACGTACATTTTAACAAGTTGCTAAAATATGCCTAGACGATTTTAGCACTGTTAAATGCTACACTGCAGTAGCCTATTTAATATTACAAATGTCCTGTTGAGAGATGAAGAAATATCTCTGCAGTTGATACATTTCTAATATTTGTTTTAAATCGCTGTGAACGAAGAATTCTCACGTGCGTACTACCGGTATTAATAAATATGTTTTTGAAGCGAGATTCCTTTTTAAACATTTAGCCCTTGCATGCATGCTATCGTTATTGAATTCGTGGTTAGTCCAGTGATATTCAACAAAACGGTAAACTCCTGGTTAACATTGACCTAGCTAATCAATCGAAAACCTAAATACACAAATCATAAGTGCTATTTTGATAAGTGTGTAATATGGGAGTCTAGCAACAGACGGAAAATTCCTGTTGTCCACATTTGAGTATTTGCGGCGAAGAAACCCCGCCATACTCTCCTGTGCAGTATTAATAGCACCCAAAGGTCCGCCGAGACCTCTGTCTAATTTGTGATTTGTTGCAGAAAATCAGCGCGTGACGCGAGCTGAAAGCTCTTAGCGTTGAATCACATTGAAGTGGTGTAATTCCATTGACTAAACGCCAGAGGGCGTTCTTTAAGTGTTAGCAGCCTCAAATTACCCCTTGCCCCTCTGATTTCCGCCTGCATGAGCGCAACATCGCCATCTAGTGGCCGTTATCAGATAATGCTCGTTTATTGCGAACGTCTAGTTCCCTGTTATTATTGAATTAAATGTCTAAACTCTAAATAACTATTCGCATTTACAGCTTGGCTTGTGCAAATGTTATTTCATGTTTGACAAATTTTCCTGCTTTTGACTGATACATTTACTCTGAGTTTGGTTCAAACCAGATTTGAATTAAAACTTAGATTAAATCCCAGCCATTCACGTAGAGGAAACAACGGCACCTAGTGGCCGCCTCCCGCTAGGTCGGTTCACTCAGCTCTCTTTTCTCTCTCTTCAAATCCTGTCGGGAATTGTTTATTTCCACTTTTCTCTTTTGATTATCTTTATAATTATTGATGAGACTTCATTGTCACCATTAATTATTATGGGATATTATTCTGAGTCCTCCTTTTACATTTTCTTTACATGCTCATTTAAATTTGATTTAAACTAGTTTGAATTTTAAATTTAAATTGAGTTGTCTATTCAGCCCCTGGTATCCACTTGGAGGAAACAGCACCATCGTGTGGCCTTGTGGATACTAAGTCGGCATCACTATTTTCCTCCTTTCACTCTATTATATCGTCTTTCTCTCCTGATTATTTTTATAAATAGGACTGATACTTTAGTGTATCTGGATTATTATAAGATATCATTCTGATTTTTACATTTCCTTGCATGCTTATTTCAAATTTTAATTTAAACAAATTTTGAATTTCTAATTTGAATTAAGTTTTCGGTTTGCCAGGTTGAGCACAGAGAGGGAGCACGCCCCCTTGTGGTGAAAACCCACTACTGCGGCCTCCCTCTTCTCCTGGGTACCTCCTGTCATTTCATTTTGATTTTGATTTTCAATTTTTGTTTTTATTCTATTATTTTATTTCTACTTTTCTATCTCTCTTTTGGGTTAGGTTATTTCGATAATTACCATCATTATCATAATTTCCTTTTCATTTTATTATTATTTAGTAAACCCTGTGACTCTGATTGCTACACAAATAATTAATCCATTTGGTTTAAACAAACTAGCCTTAATTCACTTTAAGTTTCACTTGTTTATCCTTTGTGTATTTATAGGTGGCATTCACTAGAGCACTGTGGTGAGTTGCAGTCATCTCGGGTTGGTTTCCGCGAGCGAGGTCATCTGTCCGACGCTACCTGGCACTGGCCGTGTGTCTCGGACTCTTCCGAATCTCGTACCTCCGGTTGTGGCACGCCACCCCGACATCAGCAATTTGGCCCGCCAAAAGGTTAAGTCAACGTCAGCGACACACAAGGCAATTTTGAGACAATCACTCGAACTGGGGTCTGCTGAAAGGACCACTCCGAAAGGAGAGTTCCGAGGAAAACTCAATCTTTCCGTGCCGTCTGATGATTGACACCTTGGCGCTGCCACTTTGTGTTTAAAGTCGCAAGTGGTTTGAGTGGGCACACCGTGGTACCGAGAGACGAGGTTGCCCGAGAGCACTGCGGTCAAGTGTTGGAGAACCGTCGGAGAGGTTGACCGAGCCACTGGTTTCCACCTGAGTGGCCTCAATTCACCGCAGGTAAACTAAATTTGGTAAAACCCATTCCACTTACTATAAGCCACAGAACACTAGATATCTCCCGGATACTTTAAGTGTTTGGCCCATCTCTTCTCTAAGCCACACCATCTTCCTAGGTTTTCTACCCCGATAGCCCCACTCACCTGTTGGCCCTATCTTAAACCCTAGCAGCAGGCTTAGGCCTCCTTATTCTCCCTAACACATACCGTGTTACTATTGTTTTATCTCATTTCAAGTGTTTTGTTTCACTTTGATCTTTTCTATCCTTTGTTCTGTTGTGATTTGGTTCTTTCATTTCACCTAGAGACAAGTGACCTTTGAGAGCCACCAAGGAAGCTAAATAGTAGAGTGACAAACCAAGCAGCCGGTGTCATCACGTGACCCGCGAGGCTACTGCCTGTCAAATCTCTAGTTCGGGTCCTTAGACCCAAGTCAATTGGCTCCGCTAACTGTCTAACTGTGCATCAGTTAGCCCAAAATTCTCATAAACGGCATAGCCCGTATGATTATAGCTCATTAACCTTAGAACGAACTTGCATTGGTCTCTTTGTGTGTGTGCTGTGCTTCTCTCGCCTACAGTGAAGCCAATATGTCCCGTGCATCCAGTCCCGCGGTCCGTCGGGAGCACTTAGCCAAGGACGCCAGTGACCTGCAGCATCTGAGCCAAACGCAACTGGACACCGAGCTAGATGAACTGATAACACACGATCCTACCCAAAGCTACAACTACAAAGACGGGGCCAGGATCGTCAGCAGCGTCGCCATCCAGGCGAGGCACAGCGAACGGAGCAACATCGACCTGGAGCAGCAAGCCGCAACGCTTAAGCTTCAAGCGGAGGAGGCCCGGAGGGACCAGGCCCGAACCCAGAGTCGTCTAGATCAGCTCCTCCTCGAGACCCAGTACCGACGCGAGAAAGAGGACGCCACAGATCCAGAACTACAGAAAGAAGTAGAAAGACTTCGAAATGCCCTGCAAGATCTGCGCCTCGACACAGACCAAAGAGAACAGTTGGAGAGAGAAACCAGAAAAGAACTCGACGAAAAACTCCAACAAAGTGACGCTCTCCTAGAGAGAGCCGAGACTGAATTAAAAGAAGCAGAAGCAAAAGCCAGGGCCTGCGAAAAACATTTGCAAACGGCCCGAGCTAAAATCGGCGAGCTTACTCTGCAGAGAGACGAGCTCCAAGATGAACTTGACACTGTTCATGCAGAACTGAGACAATCTTACAGACTGCAGAGTGGCTGGAACGGAGAAACACACATCACAGAGTTTCTCCCGGCCAGCCACCCCAACCCTTTCAGCCAAGAACCCAAAACTGAAAAGGGAGATGTAAGCCCACGGCTCAAGACATCACCAGCCAGCTTTCAAGAACACCTGTCAGCAGCAAAAGGGGGAGGACCCCTTCAGACAACCCATGCCACTAACCACGGCACGACCCCCCGAGAACTTGACAAGCTAGCTCGAAACATTCCTATGTTCAATCCAGATTCTGCAGAAGGTTGTGACATTCATGCTTATTTAAAAGACATTGACTTTCACTTGCAAACTGTCGCCAACGTGACAGCTTGGGACAATTTGTATCTGTTAAGAATAACGGCTAGCAGTGATGTTCGTAGCTTCCTAGACCGTCAAACTGAGGCTGTCAAAACGGACTTCCAACAATTACGGCAAGCTTTGATCCGTGAATTCTCTGATCCAGACTCCGATCAAGGTTTCATCGTTGCTGTAGACCTCAAGCAAGGTCGGCGTGAACACCCCCAGATCTACTACAACCGACTCCGACAAGCCTTCTTCGGAGCACGGAATGAGCCCGGGATGGAACAGGATGTTACCTTTAAAACTCTTTTCCTGCGGAATCTCCATCCAACCTTATCCCATCATATTGGGGTTTTGGCCGATGCACGGACCATGTCTACCCAACAGCTGCGTGACTTAGCCCATAAAGCTTACACCAAGCAAAAGACTATTTCTGAAAAGACTGTGAAAAACCCCACAATCTATTCTGTCTCTGAGCACTGTTCAGAACTGACTTTAGAGGGTGCCCCACAACACCACAGTCACAGAAATTTTTACAGAGAGTCACGACCGTTCCAAACCAGCAGAGGGCAACACAATCGCGGTGGTGCTCGTCCAAAGCACCAGAGCGAGCGCTCTGAAAGATTCTGGGAAGCCGGCCGGCGACCCAAGAAGAACCGATCTCCACCGTCCAGGACAACAAGCCCCGACAGAGAGTGGAACCACTCTCGACACGACACTGGTAAGCTCAAGCCTGAGCTCACATCAGATAATCACAGTGCAGCCACGTCTGAGACAGCAGAGATCCTAAGGGTGCTGAAAGAGCTTCTTCACCAGACACGTCGCAAGAAAGACAAGAAGGACGAGCCAGACATCTTATGCCTAAGCATAAGAACTGAAACCAAACCGTCTGACCGCCATCTGACTGAGCCAAGCACCTCGAACACTGCTCATCATCCACAGACCACAGAGCTAACTGTCACATCACAAGGTGACAGCATCACCAAAGCTCCACAACTGACAGCTGCACACCCTGAACGAGACGACACACTTCCTCACACCAGGTACCAAAATACAAAGGTACCAGGAAACGCTGTTCTGTCTAACTGCCTCCACAGCAAGCTACACGAGACCGGTCCTAACCACCAAACGACCGTTACACCTGTCCCGATGCCAATGTTTTTGGGCAACCTGATCAAAAAGGGGGTGGCCCAAAAACTCTACCTGAACATCACGTTGGAAAAGGAAGTGAGCATGGAAGCCCTGATAGACACAGGATCAGACATTACGGTGATCTCAAATCAACTTTTCAAAAGACTCCAATTTGAAGCTAAGAGACAAGATCAAACTCTTACACCTCAAACTTGTGAACTGAACGTACAGTCATACAGTCAACATGACATCCGGCTCGAACAGGTAGCTCACATTCACCTGACAATTGGTCCTCTGAGTCTACTCCATCCAGTGTTCATCTCAAAAATGGACACTTTTCCGTTCCTCATCGACAGAGACCTTCTAGATCGTTTTGAACCGTTACTGGACTTGAAACAGCTCAAAGTCTGGGCTCAAGTACGAGAACTTTGCCCCCTCCAGTCACAGCCAGACGGTCAGGTCACAAAGGTCACAGAGTTCATGGGAACTCCCACAGCCAGCCAGGAAGACACAGACTCAGCACCAACTGAAGGTTCGAATCCGCTACCCTGCACCTTACAGCCCACCAAAGACTTTGACACTTGCTGCCTCAATGTCATGACTGACCTGCAGCGACATGACCTCACTCAAGCCATCGCCATGCCTGGCGCACTAAACAACAAGCTGTGGTCACTTTCAACCCACCCACCCACCCTAAAGAAAGTGAAGATTAAACACAGCATAAGAACTTTACAAGCTCAACTGCCTACCTCAGAGCCGCTTACGCTGGCTCCGCTGTTTGCAAAAACAACCATAACAGACATGCGGGCTTCTGACATCTACATAAAGACTTTAAATGCCCACCTCTCAAACCCCTCCAACCACCCTTGCATTCCATCTGACCTCACTGACAACCAGTGCCTCAGACCACTGCATGACACAACGCACATGCTGCGTGAACAGAAAAACATTCTGCGTTGTGCACCGATTGACATCACAATGCCAAGGCTTGTAATGCCACGGCGCACAAAGGGGGGTAAACTGCTAATGTTCGTCTATAACGCATCATGTGCTACACACAGCAGCACCAGAGACACTGACGAGACACTGAAGCAAGCGACAAGCCGGCAGCAAGATGTGGCAAAACATGGGCCAAGGCGAACTAAACCCAGTCGCCGCCCACGAAGTAAAAAGACTGCCCCGTCCAATCAAAGACAACCCTTGCTGGCTTCTACCTCCCCTTTCTCTCTCTCTCTCCCTGTTGTCTGTACCAGGTTGTTGCTGTGGTGCGCCATGCTGTACTGTCAGCCAACCAGAGGACAGCTGCCACCGAGAGAACAACCGAGACTCCAGATCACCGACGGCAGGACCTACACCCAGCAAGTGTATGTTCGACTCATCCAGCCCTGCCCGGGCTACAGAGCACACTACCCCAGCTCCGCAGCCCAATACATCTGGGCAAGTGCCCAATGGACCGAGGACACCCTCTCTCATGCTGAGGCCAAGGTCGAACACATGCTCAACCAACTGAAGAAAGTGACTGTCGCACAATCGGGACTCCTAAGCACCAACCACCACTCCAGATGGCTCCTGGGAGTGTTGCTCCGAGTCGTAACTGCCGCCAGAACTCTGTTTAACATTGGTATGTCCAGTGTAAATGCAGCGAACCAGACCGCAAACTCCATGAAGCCGCTGTTTACTGTCTTACAGAGTGACTTTGTCCAGACTCAGCTGGTTACAGCGCTAACGACAGACATGCTGTGGGAGGTTAACTCTTCCAGTGACAGCCTAGCCACAGGCGTAATCCTACCGCACCTGATACCCTCAAGCCTCGTGCTAACTGTGCTGGCTTCCGCCATCGACATGCCAGCTGACCTTCTACAAAAACACCTGGCCTACTCTCTGGGTAGCGCCATCCCACTCTACATCTATCCCGAGCAGAGAGAAGTGGGTTTTCTCCCAAATCTGCCTATCATCGAGTCAAGCCAAGTCTACAGACTTACAGACATTGTCAAAGTCAGGTTTTGGGAACGCGACACCCACATCAAGGTACGCCCTCCAGACGTGGGGGCCTACCACGACAGCAATACACAACGGTACTCGGGTTCAAACCCACACATGTGTACTTTGACTAAAGACATTCATCATCTCTGCCCTGCCGACGCTAAGCCTCTTACACAAGTCACCGAGACGCAAGCAGAGATTGCAGGTGACAGAGGGCTCGTCAACACTTCCGTGCGCACAGCCACTCTCACTCACGACCAGCATGACATAACCAGCCGTGTCAACATGCTTAACCAGAATACGGGACTTCAAGTACCGAAAAGTGTCACCCTACACCTTGATGACCTAGCATTGTACATTCTTCCGAGCAAAGAATACCAGACAGCACTGAAACTACCATCCTCCAAGAACTTCAACTTCACCTTGAATCCAGGACTGAAACTCTGGATTGAGAAAAGGGGGTCCCAACTCACTGACCCTGCTCCTGTCAACACAGCCCTCCGAGCACCGGCTCGACGGCCCGTTCTGAACACTTCATCTGCGGTCCGAGGCTGGAATGCTGCCGACATTGAGCTGTGCGTCTCTGCAGGTAATCAGCCACACCTAACACTAGGTTGGCCTCCATCCTGTACAGAAGACTCAGCGAGATGCGATACAGCCGAGCTCACGAAAGCTGTGTCCGAAGGTCTCAGATGGAATCCCCGGAAAGGGGGTGTCAAGTCAGAGACCACGCCAAACCTCATCGAGCTGAAGCCTCAGCTCCAAGAACCACCTGCCTTCCCCCATCATGATCCACCTGCAATCCTACCATCATGATTCACGTGCCATCAGCCCATCGTGATGATTGTCGTCCGATGAAGTCCACACAGGGACTTCATCCGACGAAAAGGGGGAGATGTAACGACACTGACCGTCTGTCCGGTCAGATGTTCTGAAGTAGCGAATCATGATTGTTCTTCTCATGCTGACTAAATATGAACACTACACGTTCATATTCAGAAAGCCCTAATTGACTAGCTTTCTGACACAAGTCTCTACAAGCAGGCCCTGGTTAATGTTTTACCCGACCTAATGAAATCAACGAACAGGCCCCTGTTTGTTTCTCATACTATCACGTGCTGCGACCACAATTCCCTTACTGTGTCTAACGTTTGTTCTTTGTGTACTGAAGGAAAATTGCAAGACTTACCCCATTCAGTTGTTTTGGGACAACTAGGACTATCTTGCTTCTCTCAGCAAAATTATATGACGCCTCAGGCTGTCAAGTTAGTCTGCCCACAGAACTACCTTTGTTTTTGCCGAGTAACACATTCTCAAATAGCCCCCAACCCCTCACGTGGTATGCACCACGAGATGCAACAGATGCCGACCTCACAGATACACACACACATTGACATATATGGACTTCCACTAGTAAAATTTCATTTTACTAACTATTAAAAATGTACAAAGAGTGTTCCAGGTGATTTGCATGTTCACCAGTGTGATATTAGAATAGTTGTGTTTTTGAATTACAGTGATGTAATCTTTAAGTGCCTTGGTTCAACAAAAGAATGTATCTCTATGTTGCTATCTTTGTCAATATACGTCCTTAGTATTGTTTTGATCTCCTCTGCATGACGAAGAAGATTTTTGATAAGAGACTGTGATAAACGTTATGGTTCCATGCGTTTTTAATTCCCTGAGCATAATATCATACTTTGCCCCCTCGTGATTCCACACGAGGGTCGGGCTACATTAACACACAAGAAAATCTTCTGCTCGGAATGCTCTAAGAGGATTCGTCGACCACGAAAAAGGGGACGGTACACGGGACACTGATAAAAGCCTAAACCTTCAGTTTCCTCTCTCTCTTCTCCCTCCTCAAAAAAACTTTGGAAACCCAAGTCCGGACCGGCTTCGGCCTGCCTCTCTTTTCTTCTCTTTTATTTCTTTTTATGTTTTTCTATAGTCCAGTTTCGTTTTCCTATTCGCCTCTGTTCATTCACGGGCTGAATGAACTTAGCCTGAATCATTCCCGGCAACTTCACCTCAAAGAAAGAGACTCTTTGAACCTCCCGCGCTCACGCTCGCATGGAAGACACAGCACGCGCTCACCGAAGCAAGCCCTGCTTTCTTAAAGAGACACACGCACGACTCTGCGTTCTTCAGCAACAAAGAGAACCATTTTGCAAGATAAGTTTATTGAACTTTTAATGTGATTTGATTCCTTGCTGTCCCTCAAGGTTACTGTCTGTGATTTTTGCCATGCTGAGATCATTTCGGTGATCTCTCTCATCCTGAACTTTAGTTTCACTTTCTCCCTTTCATCCTCTCCCTCTCTCATCTGTTATTCGTTATCTTGTATTGTTTAACTGTATTGTATGTACATAGACATATAATCCGTGTGTATTGTGTAGTTTGATATATTCCTTAGTTCGATGTATTAGTCCAATTATTAAATTCCATATATACTTGATTGATTCTGTCTGCCTGCTCATAACTAAAGTCAATGAGATGTTTTCGATCTTAAGCTACAAAGCTGATTTGTTACTTTAAGTAACCTAATCTTATAAAACAGGAGAGTTGTTTTTATGGCCAGAAAATAGCTTTCTTCAAATTATAAGAAAGAGATAATTTTTGTTGGGAAATTGTTAAGTTAATCTTACGGCCGTTTTGCTGGACAAAGTTTTCCCGTTTGATGATTATTCATTTCCATTAAGGGTTATCTCATAATCGATCTGAAATAGGATTTTTGATATATGAATGATGAATTATAATTCGTTGTGATTGATTATTCATATATACAAATCGATCTATTTTCAACTTCGAATAAATTAATGTAACTGTAAAATGCAAAATATTAATCATATTCATGATTAATTATTAAAATTCCCTATAGATCATTTGAGCTAATATTAATATTAATGTACTAATGCCAGTGCGGTTACAGAGGGTTAAGTTAAAAAAGCAATAATTTGAGCAAAAAGCTGAAAAAGCAAAAAAAAAGTTTTTGTCAAAGACTACATCTAGATCTAATTCAGAACGATGATCAAAACATAGATGGATAGAGTAGATTGAGTAAACACCCTCAAAGCACAGTCCTATAGCTTGTCCTGGGTCGACTTTTCATTCAGTAACATTAGGCAGTTTGATTAATGTGCTATTTAATGTTGATTAATGAATGTTTCTGCTTCTTTTTTCACCTGTGTTTTGATCAGGAGATTCGGTATTCTTTTAGAAGATGCATAATAGTGCCCCCTACCGTAAAACAGTGAAAACAAGAAATGCCGGAAATTTCCATCAATGGTGGGGAAAGAGTTAATGCTGAAGAAATCCATTTTAAAATAAAGATGCAAGCAGCAATATGGGGTCAAGCAAGCACTGAAGCCATAGCAAGCACATGGCATGGCAAAGAAAATGGTCTTTGGAAATACAGATTTAAACTTTAAACTTTAACTATAATTATATCATATAAAATGCTTTATTTGCATGTACACATTTAAAAGACGCTTTTATCCAAAGCAACTTACAATAGAGTGTCTTACATCAGTCACCAGAGCGAGCTGTGCTTGCACCTCCTATTCAGGCAAGCACAGCAGTTCCTGTTTTTGGCAGAAACCAAACTGCTCTCCCAGAGGGCAATTTACTTTCTGGCTGAAGATTTGGAAACTTTGGGACTTGTTCCTGAAAGGTAACAGCTCATAGATTCTGATCTCTCAACTGAGGATGTTGAGACACTTTTGACTTCCAGAGCTCCCACCACAAGAAAATTGTATGACCTAAAATTGCAGAGTTCCTTTGTAGGATCTTTCTGTGGTCCTGGAAAAGTTTTTATTTTTTATCAGAGGCTCCATTTGAGCCCTTAGAGTCAGCCTCAGAGAGGCTTCTCACTTTTAGGGTGGCTCTACTATTTGCATTGACATTGCTCAAAAGAGTAGGAGATCTGCAGGCCCTGTCAGTAGACTTTCCCCTGGTATGATCAGAGCTATTTTGCACAGCTCCTGTAACCAGCCACCTGGTCGCCACATGAATCACCATAGCAATATAGAGGCTGAATCTACTATAACCCATCCAGGCTCTTAGGATTTATGTCGGGCCAGTGGCGTACATTCTCCCAGTTTTTTGCAAGTGTTTTGCAAGTAATGAGCATGATGAAAGGTTGGGGAATGCCGAATAGTAGGTGTGCGTAGAAGGGTCTTTATTATTGGTCACGAAAGCTGTCGACCAAGGTGTGCGGCAGGGTTAGTTTCTGTTGTAGCAATTCACACCTCCAAAACACACCTCCTTTCTGCACACCCATTGCTCTGACCTGCAGCTACCCCTGTCTTGTTGTCTGGTCTGCTTTAGTAACACAGTCACCAAGCAGTGCCTTTCCCATTGGATTATAGATGCTATCGCTCTGTCCTATGAGGCTTTCGTAATGGCTTTGCCTCTGGAAATCCACAAGGAGTGTAGCATCTTCTATAGCTCTATCTAGGGGTGGGCCCTGACATAAGGTTTGTGCTGCAGCCGGCTGGCCCTTTCCGCACACATTACTCAGGATTTACAGTCTGGACATGGGCTCAACCCCAGGGTCACAGGTCCTTCAGGGTTTACCAAGGCATGTTTGCATTCAACAGTTGTCTGTGCCAGTATTACACAGCCTTGTTGAGCAGACAATCTTCCTCAGTGTGGCAGCGTTGGTAATGACATTCCCATAGTGTCAATGCCATGACAGAGTTGAGTTCCGAAAGGGAACGTTTCCGGTTATGCATGTAACTTGGTTCCCTGAAAGGGGAACTAGATGCTGTCATGGTGTTGACACTATGGAAATGTCATTACCAACCCCTCTTAGGGAACCAGGTTATATACGTAACCTGAGACATTTTTCCTTCAAATGATATTGAATCTGTCCAGTGATATTTTTGATAGCACATTCACATTTTGTAACAACATTTCAATCTTACCTGGATGTTTTTTGTTTCCTTCGTCTGCTAAGAAATGAAGTCCTCTGGTGTCTTTATTTAAAATCTGAAGTTCATCAGGTTTGGGTTATAACACTTCCTATTTTTGAAGGAATAGTTAAAAAAAAAAAAAGTTAAAAAAAAAAAACTTCCACAAAGGTTTTTATCCTTAATCTCATGAAATACATCTGGTTACACTTGCACACTTACCTGTGCATTCACCGCAGCTAGGGTCGCCAACCATAGATGTGTACAATAGATGCAGCTCGGCTGCTTCATGTACGTCAAACGTGCCGCCATCTTGGAATCGTCAACAAGGAGACCTGTTTGAATGTCAATGTGAAGGAGATGCCTGTCACGACCTTGTCTTGTTTAGTTTCATGGTCATATTCTGCTTAGTTTCCCCTGTCACACTTTGTTCTCATTCTTTGTTTGTTGTTTCTTAAGTGTTCCTTTCTAATTATTTATAGTTATAGGCTGCCTGCATTTCTCTTATAAAATAAAGGTAAAATTATTATTATTATTTTAATTACTATATTATATTTATTTTTAAATACTGTAATTTTATAATAATGAAATAGTGCAACCCTACAAGTAGGCACGATGTGAATGTTAAATCGCAATTTTAACCAGAATTTAACCAGATTTCCCCCCTAAACTGTGCATTTGCTCCTGATTTCAGCAGGTTCACAGTTGTTGTTGTTTTTTTCACAGGGACCAGATGCCACTGATGAGTCCTGCTGACTCCTTCTAACCTCTCCTAACCTTCTCTGATCAAGTCAAGTCAACCTTTATTTTTTATAGCATACAACCGAAGTTGACCCAAAGTACTTTACAGATCAAGCAAGAATAAACTTTTTTCTTTTTAAATACAACATCATACATTATATCAGCTTCAAAAACCCATTTCATGATCTATTCAAAGCCAAAGAAAACAGATATGTTTTTAAAGAAGACTTAAAAATGGCTAGCGATGAAGATGACCTCACATGGAAAGGAAGACTATTCCATAATTGCAGACCCTTCACCAAAAAGGCACGGTCACTGCATACACTGTGCAATTTTCTACCGATTTTGAGCCGAAATCTGACTCGTGCGACTCTTTTTCGGGTCGGGCCGATTTTCAGCTTTGTCATGCGTAGTTTATCATGCAGTGTTTGTGCAGTGTATGGGGGGATACGCGAGGCGATAAACCTCTCCTGACCGGCAATCGGATGGTCGGATGAATTTCTGGCATGTCAGACATTTTGGTTGCTCCTCGTGACTAAATCGCACAGCTGAAGCAGAGCTACGAACCGATTGCCCTAAACTCAGTGTGTTTTCCCTCACTGCGCCTGTGCGAAAACAGAAGTGTCACCATTTCATCTTTAATGTAGCAAGAAAGAAAACGAAAAGAGGAAGATCTTCAAGTTCTGTATATATAAAACTAGCCACAAATTACTGTTGCTTACCTCCAGTTTGTGTTGCAAAATGGATAAACCATATTACCCACGTCTTTCAAGCCACCTGTGATGTAGCTACACCCTGTCTCTTTTATTAATTTGTTAAACAACGTTCATGTTACACAAGCTGTTTTTGAAATAAAGCTGTTTTTAATTTTCATTGGTGACTGTTACGAGCCCATCAAATGAATTAAAATGGAACATCATAACACATAAAGACCACAGAGATTCAGTGACGGTGCATAAATTATTTATTTATAAATTATTTAAATAATGAATAATTTGTCATAAGCAGAGCATGGTGGTAAAAGAAAGTAACAAAACAAACAAAAAGATTACCCTGCACCCACATATCTACCGGAGAAATAACACTTGCCTACCTCCCATTCGAAAACAAAAGACAATGTTCTCCGTGAGTCTTCCGGGTCCTCTGGCTGCTACTCTAACTAATCCTAAACTAAATAACATGTGAAAAACCCATCACCAATTACCACCAGCTCTAAATAAAGATATAAACTGAATCTAACAGACGTGCATTCCACTCCGGGAACGGGCTTATGAAACACGATCATGAAGTCGACACAAGAAACTCCATAAAGAGGCATAACGGGCCGAGCACACGAGACACCTAACCCTAACCCTCACCCTAACCCATCTGAAAAATGCATTAAATATAATTATGAAGAAAGATTGGCAGTAGACGAGTGAATAGACCGGGCTTTACATAAAGGCTGAGTGTATGTAGGGCGAGGGCAGGTTGACACAGACTCAAATATGATTGAATAATGGTCAGAAATGCCAGTAAATAAAATTTCTAAATTGAACACAGAAAGACCATACAATAATACCAGATCTAATGTATGACCCTTGTTGTGAGTAGGATCAGTGATGTGCTGTACAAGGGTTAGTGACTCAGTGAGTGAGCTAAATTCATTTACCAGCAGCTTTGATGAACAGCATACATGGATAATAAAATTCCCAAGAGTGAGGAGTCTGTCACCACGAGTCACCAGTCCAGAGAGGAAGTCCGAAAATTGTTGAATAAAATCCTTGTTAAATTTGGGAGGTCTGTAGACGAGTACACAGAAAACAGGATCCAAGATGTCAATTTTTTACAACTTGGCCTCAAAACTGGAATACATGTCCATAGATAGCATTCTGCATTTAAAAGAGTTTTCAAAAACAGTAGCGACGCCACCGCCGAGTCCTGAAATCCATGGGGAATTTAGAAAGTCGCAGACTGGCGGTGTTACATCCCCCAAAGCCATTTGTTCGCCGGGGTTTGTTTTACGCTCTGTTGTTATGGATTGTCATCACTGTCCTGCGTTCTCATTGGTTTAAGCTCTGTTGTTATGGATCGCCATCACTGTCCTGCGTTCTCATTGGTTTAGGCTCTGTTGTTATGAATCATCATCACTGTCCAGCGTTCTCATTGGTTTAGGCTGTGTTATGTATCGTCATCACTGTCCTGCGTTCTCATTGGTTTAGGCTGTGTTGTTATGTATCGTCATCACTGTCCAGCGTTCTCATTGGTTTAGGCTGTGTTATGTATCGTCATCACTGTCCTGCGTTCTCATTGGTTTAGGCTGTGTTATGTATCGTCATCACTGTCCAGCGTTCTCATTGGTTTAGGCTGTGTTATGTATCGTCATCACTGTCCTGCGTTCTCATTGGTTTAGGCTGTGTTGTTATGTATCGCCATCACTGTCCTGCGTTCTCATTCGTTTAGGCTGTGTTGTTATGAATCGTCATCACTGTCCTTCGTTCTCATTGGTTTAGGCTGTGTTGTTATGAATCGTCATCACTGTCCTGCGTTCTCTTTGGTTTACGCTCTGTTGTTATGGATCGCCATCACTGTCCTGCATTCTCATTGGTTTACGCTCTGTTGTTATGGATTGTCATCACTGTCCTGCGTTCTCATTGGTTTAGGCTCTGTTGTTATGTATCGTCATCACTGTCCTGCGTTCTCATTGGTTTAGGCTCTGTTGTTATGAATCGTCATCACTAACCTTCGTTCTCATTGGTTTAGGCTCTGTTGTTATGGATCGCCATCACTGTCCTGCATTCTCATTGGTTCAGGCTCTGTTGTTATGTTTCGTCAAAACTGTCATGCATTCTAATTGGTTTAAGCTCTGTTGTTATGTATCGCCATCACTGTCCAGTGTTCTCATTGGTTTAGGCTGTGTTGTTATGAATCGTCATCACTGTCCTTCGTTTTCATTGGTTTAGGCTCTGTTGTTATGAATCGTCATCACTGTCCTTCGTTCTCATTGGTTTAGGCTCTGTTGTTATGGATCGCCATCACTGTCCTGCATTCTCATTGGTTCAGGCTCTGTTGTTATGTTTCGTCAAAACTGTCCTGCATTCTAATTGGTTTAAGCTCTGTTGTTATGTATCGCCATCACTGTCCAGTGTTCTCATTGGTTTAGGCTGTGTTGTTATGAATCGTCATCACTGTCCTTCGTTTTCATTGGTTTAGGCTCTGTTGTTATGAATCGTCATCACTGTCCAGTGTTCTCATTGGTTTAGGCTGTGTTATGTATCGTCATCACTGTCCCGCGTTCTCATTGGTTTAGGCTGTGTTGTTATGAATCGTCATCACTGTCCTTCGTTCTCATTGGTTTAGGCTCTGTTGTTATGGGTCGTCAAAACTGTCCCGCGTTCTCATTGGTTTAGGCTGTGTTGTTATGTATCGTCATCACTGTCCTGCATTCTCATTGGTTTACCCCCTGTTGTTATGGATTGTCATAACTGTCCCGCGTTCTCATTGGTTTATGCTCTGTTGTTATGTAACCATCACTGTCTCGCGTTCTCATTGGTTTATGCCCTGTTGTTATGGATTGTCATAACTGTCCCACGTTCTCATTAGTTTAGGCTCTATTGTTATGGATCGTCATCACTGTCCCACGCAGTTCTAGCAATGTGGTCTGTAATACTGTAATTTTCCAGATATGCTGGATTTAGAGTGGGTTTCTCTTTTAGTAAATAGAGAGAATGGGAGAAGGAAGTTTGTGTGAGGTGGACCTGGTCACCACAGACCCAAATCTTCTCAGCTGTTGCTACTGTCATATGCTGCACTGTCTCTTCATGTGGCACATTATGTTTGGCACATTGTATGGGTCACTATATCATAACAAGGTAATACAATGTGTAATCAAGTGATGACTGATTAACAGTAATGTAAATGCTAAATGTCCTAATACCTGTTGATACTACAACAATGCAAAGCATATGCTCTTAACCTTGCAGTTTTGACTCAATTTCAAAATCAAGTAAGACTCAATTTCTCTATTTCTTTGCACAAAACTCTCCAGAAAGTGTCATTTAATGGTTTATATTTCAAATAAAGTTCCAGAGGGGGGCATACCCCCGGACCCCCCTAGGGCGATCCCCCCCACATAATAAATCACAATTTAACCCCTGCTGATAATGGTCAGATACGTTTTAAATCATGCTAATGCAATTCCACTAATGCCAACATAATTTTTGAGTCTATTTAAAAGAATGTTGTGATCAATAGTGTCAAATGCAGCACTAAGATCGAGTAACACTAATAGAGAGATACAACCACGATTGGATGATAAGAGCAAATCATTTATAATGGTTTATTTAAAAAAATTTTTTTTTACCATTTATTATGTCTAAATCCTGACTGAAAATCCTCGCAGATATCATTTCTTTCTAAAAAGGAACATAGTTGTGAGGATACCGCCTTTTCTAGTATCTTTGACAGAAAAGGTAGATTTGAGATCAGCCTGTAATTGACTAATTCTGTACGATCAAGTTGCGTTTTTTTAACAAGGGGTTTAATCATAGCCAGCTTAAAGTTTTTTAGTACGTATCCAAGTGAGAAAGATGAATTAATGATATTAAGAGGAATTAACATTCTGACTCATTCTGCTAGCACAGGACACACACACACACACACACATATATCAGTAATATAAAAGGTAAAAGATAATATAATAGTTAAATACAACTTTGAACTTTTTAGTATTTCGAGTTTCAACTTCATGGTTTCAAGTCAAGTCAAGTCATCTTCATTTATATAGCGCTTGTAACAATGTAGATTGTTTCAAAGCAGCTTTACAGAGATATAACAATATTTTCACAATTACTAATGTCTATCCTCTGAAAACTTGCTTTAACTTTTTCTTTCAGTGAACATGTAGATTGATTTGCTGAGCATTGTATTAACCTTCTCTTAACTTTTACTCCAAAACACACTGACACTGCCTGTTGATATTGTTTTAAAATCACATCTTACCTGGAGTCTTTGTTCCTGATATGGTAAGAAGTCTGAGGCTGTAGTTCTAGTTAAGTTCTGCTACTGAGGAAATGTCTCATGAAAAAGTGTGTTGTCAGAAAAAAGTGTTCTCAGAAATGTTGAGAAAGGTTGGAGGGGAGGTGGCCCAGTGGTCATTGCCCCTTTGACCTTGAAATGCTTTCTGGCAGTATACAATCATTTTTGGCAGTATACTGTGTTTGTGTGGCTACAGTGCCAGGGCTGAATTTTTGTCCCAGTCCGCCCCTGCATATAGGCCTACAATATACATTATATTCTGTATCAGATTATGTAATCTTATATCCCACCTGGATTTAATGCATAAGCAAATATAGCAGACAATATAATCAGGGCATGGAGGCGCCGGCGCGATCACTTGCATTGCCCTAAATGAGGCCTGCCCACCCGGGTACAACTACCTCGATAAGGCTCGTACAACTGGCCGTGGTGGGGGCCTAGCTGTTTTACATCGCAGCAACATTGAACTATCCCCCGTGTCTGTGCCCAGTACTGGCTCATTTGAAAGTCTGGTTTTCAGTTGCAAAAAAGCTTTTTCAGCAACAATAGCCCTCGTCTATCGCCCTCCCAAACCACAACCAACTTTCATCTCTGACATTCATGATTTTCTAATCTCCCTCTGCACAGCTCACTCAAATATTCTGGTTATTGGTGATTTCAACATACACGTGGACTCCCATAACTGTAAACTGGCCTCAAATTTCAAACAAACCCTGGATTGTCTTAACCTCCAACAGCTTGTGGATGCCCCCACACACAATAGGGGGCATACACTGGACCTTGTCATTACAGACTCCCTCTCAGTTTCAGGCCTTCAGGTGTATGACGTGGGTGTCTCCGATCACCTGGCGGTTACATTTGAAGTCCCAATATTAGTTCCTCCCACCAAACCAAAACGCCATATTACCTTCAGAAACATCAAGAACTTGGACGCCACCTCCCTCAGTCAACATCTCCAGCATCTCTCCCCCTCTCCTCACTCATCAGCTGACGACTTAATGGACTACTACAACACCAGCCTCACCTCTATTCTGGATTGTCTTGCTCCATTAAAAACCCGGACAGTCACGTTTACCCGCTCTGTCCCCTGGTTTACAAACGAGCTGAGAGGAATGAAGAGGTCTGGCCGTGTCCTGGAGCGTGCCTGCAAAACATCTGACCTGACGGTGCATAAGTTGGCCTACCGGGAACATCGTAGGGCTTATGCCAAAGCACTCTCCAAGGCTAGGTCAGAACACTACTCAACACTTATAAACAACAACCCAGGTAAGTCCAAAAAATTGTTCTCCACAATAAATCACATCATCAAACCACAGATATCCTCAATCTACAGTCCAACCGATATAAATTGCAACCGGTTTCTTGATTTTTTTACATCAAAAATTGACATTATTCGCTCCTCATTTCCACTTCTAAATAGCACCTCACTAGACCTGCCCGCAACACCCATCGCTCAAACCCTATCACAACTGTCCCCCACAACGCAGCAGGAGGTCGAGAACATCATTCGTAAATCCAAAACATCCACTTGCCGCCTTGATCCCCTCCCATCTCCTCTGCTTAAAACTCACACTAACTCTATCAGTTCCCTCATAACCAAAATAATAAACATGTCCGTAGAGACAGGCTATGTTCCCACCTCCCTCAAAACTGCTCTCATCAAACCCCTCCTCAAAAAACCCACCCTGGACCCTACACCAGTGTCGAATTACAGACCAATTTCTAATCTCCCATTCATCTCCAAACTCCTGGAAAAAGTTGTTTCCACCCAGCTCCATAATCATCTCAAATCCAACAGGCTATATGAGAAATTTCAATCTGGTTTTCGTCCCTCCCACAGCACAGAAACAGCTCTTATCAGAGTCACCAGCGATTTGCTTATGGCTTCTGATTCCGGTTCCACATCCCTCCTCATTTTTCTCGACCTCTCTGCTGCGTTTGACACTGTAGACCATCACATTCTCCTGCACCGACTTCAGCACTATACAGGTCTCTCTGGTACTGCCCTGAAATGGTTTCACTCCTATCTCACTGATAGAACCGAGTATGTAGCTCTGGGGGATGTAAAATCCAGACCCCACACTGTCACCTGTGGGGTCCCCCAGGGCTCCGTACTCGGTCCAACCCTCTTCACCATTTACATGCTCCCCTTGGGTCGTGTCGTCAGCAGGCATGGAGTTAATTTCCATTGCTATGCTGACGACACACAACTCTACCTTCAAGTCACTCCCTCTAGCTCCCCCTCTGCTACGGCTGCCCGCCTTAGCTCCTGCCTGGAGGAGATAGAGGCGTGGATGAGTCAAAACTTCCTGCAGCTGAATGGCTCCAAAACAGAGGCCATTCAAACTGGAACCGTTCATCAACTCCGCTCCTCTCCAATCACCACTGTTTCACTCTTTGGACACACCACTCCCCTCTCTTCCTCTGTTACTAACCTAGGGGTAAAATTTGACCCCCACCTTTCCTTCGACAGTCATGTCACCTCCATCTGCAAAACTGCATTCTTTCACCTCCGCAATATTTCCAAACTGCGCCCCTCCCTCTCCCTTTCTGCTGCAGAGAAGCTCGTCCATGCTTTTGTCTCCTCCAGGCTGGACTACTGTAATGCACTCCTAATCGGGATTCCTGGCAGGAGCCTTCAAAAGCTCCAGTATGTTCAGAACAGCGCTGCCAGGGTCCTGATGAGGGTGCGAAAACATGAGCACATCACCCCCATCCTCCGTTCACTGCACTGGCTCCCCATTCAGTCCCGCATAGAATATAAGGTCCTCCTTCACACCCATCACTGTCTGCACGGTGCGGCCCCCACTTACCTCACTGAGTTGCTCACACCAAATTCATCAACCAGAACCCGGTCAGGCCAACAGCACCGTCTGGTCATGCCCAGGACACGGCTCAAAACAATGGGCGACAGGGCCTTTCAAGTCGCTGCTCCCTGCCTGTGGAACGCCCTCCCAGACCACCTCAGGGCCCCGCAGACAGTGGACACATTCAAAAAAGGACTAAAAACCCACCTTTTTACACAGGCTTATTTTAACAGCTAATGCTTGTTTTTAGTCCCGTCTTTTAACATGTTGTGTTTTTATTGTATACTGTATTGTTTTTAATTAGTGGTGCTTGCTGAAAGCAAGGCATCACTATTGTTATTGCTCATACTTATTATTATTATTAGTGGTGCTTTTTTGAAAGCATCACTATTGTTATTGCTCATACTTATTATTCTTCTTATTATTCTGGACAAAGTTTGGCGCGAAACTCGCCCCGCACCGTTTGTCACAGACCCCTGAGTGAGGCGTCAAATCGAGCGGCTCATTGAGGAGAGGTGTGCTATGACTTTTCTAAGCGATCGGGTGTACGATGTTCGCACAGCGGACGAAAAAGCGGCCAAAAAAGTCCCATTGACTTTACATTGGGAGTTCTAAAAATATTTGAATCCCAACCGACGTTTTCACACACACAGACTCCAAAGGGCCTGACACCCCTGCATCTCTCCCTCTCTCTCTCCCTCAGAGGATTTATATTATCAAGCAACCAATAAGTAATGGCCTAAAATCTTCATAGCCACACCCTAGCAACCAGTTTCAGCACCCTAGCAACCACTAAGAGCTCCCTAGCAACCACCCTAAACCAAAAAAAAACATTTTTTTATTTTATTTTTATTTTTTAAAGCAATTTTACTCTCATGGCCTTGCGATATCGCTCCATGCTTGTGCCTATTCGGCCATAGGCACGAGGCCGCAGGCCTCGTGCCGTACTGAAGGCACTCGTTATTAAAGATTTTAAGAACTCTATAAAAACTCCATAGTAACCATATTTGACAACTACCAACCACCTAGTAACACCATAGCAACTAACAAAAACACCTTAGCAACCACCCTGAACACCCTAGCAACGTCTAGAAATACTCTAGTAACCACAGAAAACTCTAGCAAGCACCCAGAACACCCTAGCAACTGCCTAGCAACCACCCAGAACACCTAGCAACTGCCTAGCAACCACCCAGAACACCTAGCAACTGCCTAGCAACGCTCTAGCATCCACCCAGAACACCTAGCAACTGCCTAGCAACCACCCAGAACACCTAGCAACTGCCTAGCAACCACCCAGAACACCTAGCAACTGCCTAGCAACCACCCAGAACACCTAGCAACTGCCTAGCAACACCATAGCATCCACCCAGAATACCATAGCAACTGCCTAGCAACACCATAGCAACCACCCAGAACACCCTAGCAACTGCCTAGCAACGCCCTAGCAACCACCCAGAATACCCTAGCAACTGCCTAGCAACCACCAAGAATACCCTAGCAACCGCCTAGCAACCACCCAGAATACCCTAGCAACCACCTAGCAACACCATAGCAACCACCCAGAATACCCTAGCAACCGCCTAGCAACACCATAGCAACCACCCAGAATACCCTAGCAACCACCTAGCAACACCATAGCAACCACCCAGAATACCCTAGCCTAGCAACTACCTAGCAACGCCCTAGCAACCATCCAGAATACCCTAGCAACCGCCTAGCAACACCCTAGCAACGCCCTAGCAACAACCCAGAATACCCTAGCAACCGCCTAGCAACACCATAGCAACCACCCAGAACACCCTAGCAACTGCCTAGCAACGCCCTAGCAACCACCAAGAATACCCTAGCAACCGCCTAGCAACCACCCAGAATATCCTAGCAACTGCCTAGCAACGCCCTAGCAACCACCCAGAATACCCAGCAACCGCCTAGCAACACCATAGCAACCACCCAGAACACCCTAGCAACTGCCTAGCAACGCCGTAGCAACCACCCAGAATACCCTAGCACCCGCCTAGCAACACCATAGCAACCACCCAGAACACCCTAGCAACTGCCTAACAACGCCCTAGCAACCACCAATAATACCCTAGCAACCGCCTAGCAACCACCCAGAATACCCTAGCAACCGCCTAGCAATACCATAGCAACCACCCAGAATACCCTAGCATCCGCCTAGCAACACCATAGCAACCACCCAGAATACCCTAGCAACGCCATAGCAACCACCTGAACAACATGATTAAGCCATATCTCAGCACCAGAACATCGTACAGACATGTTTGTTGGCTCGTATGCAATCATGTACCACACTCTAGCAACCGAGTGGCGAGTTTTGCCACTGCAAGCACCACTTCACATTTTCTTCAGGAAATGTACATTCTAGTTTTTCTTATTATTCCGGACAAAAGTTTGGCGCGTAACTCGCCCCGCACCGTTTGTCACAGACCCCTGAGTGAGGTGTCAAATCGACCGGCTCATTAAGGAGAGGTGTGCTATGACTTTTATAAGCGATCGGGGGTGCGGTGTTCGCCCCAGGGGCGAAAAAGCGGCCAAAAAAGTCCCATTGACTTAACATTGCGACGAACTTTGACCACTCGTAGCTCTGAGCGAGGATTTCGGAGAAACGTGTGATTTGCCACATTTGAAGAGGCTGACAGGCTCTGTAAGAACATACCTCACAATGGGGTAAAAGTTGCACCCCTGGGGGGCAGGAGCGTCCCAAAGGTTCCCCATTGAAATTTTTCTAGTATTACATTCTTACTATTCCGGGAAAAATTTTGGGGCACTCCTCCTCCCGCAGCTTTTGTCACAGACCCATGAATGAGGCGTCAAATCGTGCGGCCTATTGAGGAGAAGTGTCCACTGACTTTTCTAAGAGATCGGGGGTACAGTGTTCGCCCCAGGTGCGAACGAAAAGCCAAAAAAGTCCCATTGACTTAACATTGCAACGAACTTTGACCATTCGTAGCTCTGAGCGAGGATTTCGGAGAAACGTGTGATTTGCCACAATTGAAGAGGCTGACAGGCTCTGTAAAAACATGCCTCACAATGGGGTAAAAGTTGCACCCCTGGGGGGCAGGAGCGTCCCAAAGTTTCCCATTGACTTACAATGGTGTAGGCCCATGTACATTTCATGGGCCGTCCTACACATTGCATAGGGATTTTGTATTGAACGTAGCTCTGGATCACAGTGTCATAGAGACAAGGGGGCGGGCTCATTTTACTCAGACGACCAATCAGTCTCTCAGGATCATGGTGAAGCTATCAAGCCACGCCCTAGCAACCATTTAGAGCACCTTAGCAACAAGTCCTATAGACTTCCATTGAAAGAGATCAAAGGGATATCTCCGGACTGAATTGTCATAGAAACATGGGGGTGGTCTCAGTTGACTCGGGGCAGCAAACAGCCAATCATGAATCACCTCAACACTTCCTAGCCCCTCCCTAGCAACCAATGTCGAGCACCTTAACAACCAAAATCCAAAGAGGGATATCTTCCATTCTGAATGTCACAGAGGCATGGGAGTTGGTTTATATCATTCATAGTGACAAGAAGCCTTTGCAGTTTCATCATTGGCAGCTGTCAAGCAACTCCATAGCAACCAAACAGATTACGCTAGCAACCAAAATCCAAAGAGGCATATCTTCCATTCTGAATGTCTCAGAGGCATGGGAGTTGGTTTATTTCATTCATACTGACAAGCAGCATTTGGAGTTTCATGATTGGTGTCTGCCAAGCTACTCCATAGCAACCAAACAGAGTACACTAGCAACCAAAATCCAAAGAGGTATATCTTCCATTCTGAATGTCACAGAGAAATGGGAGTTGGTTTATATAATTCATAGTGACAAGAAGCCTTTGCAGTTTCATCATTGGCAGCTGCCAAGCCACTCCCTAGCAACCAAACAGAGTACCCTAGCAACCGTTTAGCAAAACGTATATCTCTGTATCAGAACATCGTATAGAGATGGGAGTTGGTTTATATCATTTATACTAACAAGAAGCCTTTGCAGTTTCATCATTAGCAGCTGCCAAGTAACCCCATAGCAACCAAACAGAGTACCCTAGCAACCAAAATCCAAAGAGGTATATCTTTCATTCTGAATGTCGCAGAGGCATGGGAGTTGGTTTATATCATTCATACTGACAAGCAGCCTTTGGAGTTTCATGATTGGCAGCTTACAAGACACTCCCTAGCAAACAAACAGAGTACCCTAGCAACCAAAATCCAAAGAGGGATATCTTCCATTCTGAATGTCACAGAGGCATGGGAGTTGGTTTATATCATTCATACTGACAAGAAGCCTTTGGAATTTCATCATTTGCAGCTGCCAAGTAACTCCATAGCAACCAAACAGAGTACCCTAGCAACCAAAATCCAAAGAGGCATATCTTCCATTCTGAATGTCACAGAGACATGGGAGTTGGTTTATATCATTCATACTGACAAGCAGCCTTTGGAGTTTCATGATTAGCAGCTGCCAAGCCACTCCCTAGCAACCAAACAGAGTACCCTAGCAACCAAAATCCAAAGAGGGATATCTTCCATTCTGAATGTCACAGAAGCATGGGAGTTGGTTTATATCATTCATAATAACAAGAAGCCTTTGCAGTTTCATCATTGGCAGCTGTCAAGCAACTCCATAGCAACCAAATAGAGTACCCTAGCAACCAAAATCCAAAGAGGGATATCTTCCATTCTGAATGTCACAGAGGCATGGGAGTTGGTTTATATCATTCATAGTGACAAGAAGCCTTTGGAATTGCATCATTGGCAGCTGCCAAGTAACTACATAGCAACCAAACAGAGTACCCTAGCAACCAAAATCCAAAGAGGCATATCTTCCATTCTGAATGTCGCAGAGACATGGGAGTTGGTTTATATCATTCATAGTGACAAGAAGCCTTTAGAGTTTCATGATTGGCAGCTGACAAGCCACTCGCTAGCAACCAAATAGAGTACCCTAGCAACCGTTTAGCAAAACGTATATCTCTGCATCAGAACATCGTATAGAGATGGGAGTTGGTTTATATCATTCATACTGACAAGAAGCCTTTGTAGTTTCATCATTAGCAGCTGCCAAGCACCTCCATAGCAACCAAACAGAGTACCCTAGCAACCATTTTACAAGACCTACATCTCTGCATCAGAATATTGTATAGAGATGGGGGTTGGCTCATTAGTTTCGGTTGGAAAACAGTCTGTAAATATCACCATGGTAACTGTGTATTCACACCCTAGCAACCATTTAGAGCCACCTAGCAACCATATTGCAACATATAGAAGCCATATTTCAGCTCCACAACATCGTACAGACGTGGTTGTTGGCTCGTATGCAATCAAGTACAACACCCTAGCAACCGAGTGGCGAGTTTTGCCACTGCAAGCACCACTTCACATTTTCTTCAGGAAATGTACATTCTAGTTATGTTGTACTGTAGCACTTTGAGATTTGGTGTCAAATGTAAAGTGCTTTACAAATAAAATGTATTATTAGTGGTGCTTGCTGAAAGCAAGGCATCACTATTGTTATTGCTCATACTTATTATTATTAGTGGTGCTTGCTGAAAGCAAGGCATCACTATTGTTATTGCTCATACTTATTAATGGTGCTTGCCAAAGGCAAGGCATCATTAGTGTTCTCTTGCATACTTATTATTAGTGGTGCTTGCTGAAAGCAAGGCATCACTATTGTTATTGCTCATACTTATTAGTGGTGCTTGCTGAAAGCAAGGCATCACTATTGTTATTGCTCATACTTATTAGTGGTGCTTGCTGAAAGCAAGGCATCACTATTGTTATTGCTCATACTTATTAGTGGTGCTTGCTGAAAGCAAGGCATCACTATTGTTATTGCTCATACTTATTAGTGGTGCTTGCTGAAAGCAAGGCATCACTACTCGTCCCGCACCGTTTGTCACAGATTCATGAATGAGGTGTCAAATCGACCGGCTCATTGAGGAGAGGTGTGCTATGACTTTTATAAGCGATCGGGGGGGCGGTGTTCGCCCCAGGGGCGAAAAAAGCGGCCCAAAAAGTCCCAATGACTTAACATTGCAACGAACTTTGAGCACTCGTAGCTCGGAGCGAGGATTTCGCAGAAACGTGTGATTTACCACATTTGAAGAGGCTGACAGACTCTGTAAGAGCATACCTCACAATGGGGTAAAAGTTGCACCCCTGGGGGGCAGGAGCTGCCCAAAGTTGCCCCATTGACTTACTATGGGGAAGGAACGTCCCGTGAAACACACATGCTTTTCCTACTATGGTAAATTACATAGGGATTTTCTATTGAACGTAGCTCTGGATCACAGTGTCATAGAGACAAGGGGGCGGGCTCATTTTACTCAGACGACCAATCAGTCTCTCAGGCTCATTGTGAAGCTATCAAGCCACGCCCTAGCAACCATTTAGAGAACCTTAGCAACAAGTCCCATAGACTTCCATTGAAATAGATCAAAGGGATATCTCCAGACTGAATTGTCATACAAACACGAGGGTGGTCTCATTTGACTCGGGGCAACAAACGGCCAATCATGAATCACCTCAACACTTCCTAGCCCCTCCATAGCAACCATTGTCGAGCACCTTAGCAACCAAAATCCAAAGAGGGATATCTTCCATTCTGAATGTCACAGAGGCATGGGAGTTGGTTTATATCATTCAAAGTGTCAAGAAGCCTTTGCAGTTTCATCATTGGCAGCTGTCAAGCAACTCCATAACAACCAAAAAGAGTACCCTAGCAACCGTTTAGCAAAACGTATATCTCTGCATCAAAACATAGTATAGAGATGGGACTTGGCTCTTTTGACTAAATCATGGTAAACTATGGTAAATCATCCTAGAATCATAGTAAATCATACTAAAACATGGTAAATCATGGTATACTATAGTAAATCATAGTAAACTATGGTAAATCGTGGTAAATCATGGTAAACTATGGTAAATCATGCAAGAATCATAGTAAATCATACTTGAACATGGTAAATCATGGTATACTATAGTAAATCATGGTAAACTATGGTAAATCATGGTAAACTATGGTAAATCATGCTAGAATCAGTAAATCATACTTGAACATGGTATATCATGGTATACTATAGTAAATCATGGTAAACTATGGTAAATCGTGGTAAATCATGGTAAACTATGGTAAATCATGGTAAACTATGGTATATCATGCTAGAATCAGTAAATCATACTTGAACATGGTAAATCATGGTATACTATAGTAAATCATGGTAAACTATAGTAAATCGTGGTAAATCGTGGTAAACTATGGTAAACTATGGTAAATCATGCTTGAATCAGTAAATCATACTTGAACATGGTAAATCATGGTATACTATAGTAAATCATGGTAAACTATAGTAAATCGTGGTAAATCATGGTAAACTATGGTAAATCATGGTAAACTGTAATAAATCATGCTAGAATCAGTAAATCATACTTGAACATGGTAAATCATGGTATACTATAGTAAATCATGGTAAACTATGCTAAATCGTGGTAAATCATGGTAAACTATGATAAATCATGCTAGAATCAGTAAATCATACTTGAACATGGTAAATCATGGTATACTATAGTAAATCATGGTAAACTATGGTAAATCGTGGTAAATCATGGTAAACTATGGTAAATCATGGTAAACTATGGAAAAGCATGGTAAACTATGGTAAATCATGCTAGAATCAGTAAATCATACTTGAACATGGTAAATCATGGTATACTATAGTAAATCATAGTAAACTATGGTAAATCATGGTAAATCATGGTAAACTATGGTAAATCTGGTATACTATAGTAAATCATGGTAAATCATGGTAAACTATGATAAATAATGCTAGAATCAGTAAATCATACTTGAACATGGTAAATCATGGTATACTATAGTAAATCATGGTAAATCGTGGTAAATCGTGGTAAATCATGGTAAACTATGGTAAATCATGGTAAACTATGGTAAATCGTGGTAAATAATGGTAAACTATGGTAAATCATGGTAAACTATGGTAAATCATGCTAGAATCAGTAAATCATACTTGAACATGGTAAATCATGGTATACTATAGTAAATCATGGTAAATCGTGGTAAATCGTGGTAAATCATGGTAAACTATGGTAAATCATGGTAAACTATGGTAAATCGTGGTAAATAATGGTAAACTATAGTAAATCATGGTAAACTATGGTAAATCGTGGTAAACTATGGTAAATCGTGGTAAACTATGGTAAATCATAGTAAACTATGGTAAATCATGCTAGAATCAGTAAATTATACTTGAACATGGTAAATCGTGGTATACTATAGTAAATCATGGTAAACTATGGTAAATCGTGGTAAATCATGGTAAACTATGGTAAATCATGGTAAACTATGGTAACTCATGCTTGAATCAGTAAATCATACTTGAACATGGTAAATCATGGTATACTATAGTAAACTATGGTAAATCATGGTAAACTATGGTAAATCATGCTTGAATCAGTAAATCATACTTGAACATGGTAAATCATGGTATACTATAGTAAATCATGGTAAACTATGGTAAATCATGGTAAACTATGGTAAATCATGCTAGAATCAGTAAATCATACTTGAACATGGTATATCATGGTATACTATAGTAAATCATGGTAAACTATGGTAAATCGTGGTAAATCATGGTAAACTATGGTAAATCATGGTAAACTATGGTATATCATGCTAGAATCAGTAAATCATACTTGAACATGGTAAATCATGGTATACTATAGTAAATCATGGTAAACTATAGTAAATCGTGGTAAATCGTGGTAAACTATGGTAAACTATGGTAAATCATGCTTGAATCAGTAAATCATACTTGAACATGGTAAATCATGGTATACTATAGTAAATCATGGTAAACTATAGTAAATCGTGGTAAATCATGGTAAACTATGGTAAATCATGGTAAACTATGATAAATAATGCTAGAATCAGTAAATCATACTTGAACATGGTAAATCATGGTATACTATAGTAAATCATGGTAAATCGTGGTAAATCGTGGTAAATCATGGTAAACTATGGTAAATCATGGTAAACTATGGTAAATCGTGGTAAATAATGGTAAACTATAGTAAATCATGGTAAACTATGGTAAATCGTGGTAAACTATGGTAAATCGTGGTAAACTATGGTAAATCATAGTAAACTATGGTAAATCATGCTAGAATCAGTAAATTATACTTGAACATGGTAAATCGTGGTATACTATAGTAAATCATGGTAAACTATGGTAAATCGTGGTAAATCATGGTAAACTATGGTAAATCATGGTAAACTATGGTAACTCATGCTTGAATCAGTAAATCATACTTGAACATGGTAAATCATGGTATACTATAGTAAACTATGGTAAATCATGGTAAACTATGGTAAATCATGCTTGAATCAGTAAATCATACTTGAACATGGTAAATCATGGTATACTATAGTAAATCATGGTAAACTATGGTAAATCATGGTAAACTATGGTAAATCATGCTAGAATCAGTAAATCATACTTGAACATGGTATATCATGGTATACTATAGTAAATCATGGTAAACTATGGTAAATCGTGGTAAATCATGGTAAACTATGGTAAATCATGGTAAACTATGGTATATCATGCTAGAATCAGTAAATCATACTTGAACATGGTAAATCATGGTATACTATAGTAAATCATGGTAAACTATAGTAAATCGTGGTAAATCGTGGTAAACTATGGTAAACTATGGTAAATCATGCTTGAATCAGTAAATCATACTTGAACATGGTAAATCATGGTATACTATAGTAAATCATGGTAAACTATAGTAAATCGTGGTAAATCATGGTAAACTATGGTAAATCATGGTAAACTGTAATAAATCATGCTAGAATCAGTAAATCATACTTGAACATGGTAAATCATGGTATACTATAGTAAATCATGGTAAACTATGCTAAATCGTGGTAAATCATGGTAAACTATGATAAATCATGCTAGAATCAGTAAATCATACTTGAACATGGTAAATCATGGTATACTATAGTAAATCATGGTAAACTATGGTAAATCGTGGTAAATCATGGTAAACTATGGTAAATCATGGTAAACTATGGAAAAGCATGGTAAACTATGGTAAATCATGCTAGAATCAGTAAATCATACTTGAACATGGTAAATCATGGTATACTATAGTAAATCATAGTAAACTATGGTAAATCATGGTAAATCATGGTAAACTATGGTAAATCTGGTATACTATAGTAAATCATGGTAAATCATGGTAAACTATGATAAATAATGCTAGAATCAGTAAATCATACTTGAACATGGTAAATCATGGTATACTATAGTAAATCATGGTAAACTATGGTAAATCGTGGTAAATCGTGGTAAATCATGGTAAACTATGGTAAATCATGGTAAACTATGGTAAATCGTGGTAAATAATGGTCAACTATGGTAAATCATGGTAAACTATGGTAAATCATGCTAGAATCAGTAAATCATACTTGAACATGGTAAATCATGGTATACTATAGTAAATCATGGTAAACTATGGTAAATCGTGGTAAACTATGGTAAATCGTGGTAAACTATGGTAAATCATGGTAAACTATGGTAAATCATGCTAGAATCAGTAAATTATACTTGAACATGGTAAATCGTGGTATACTATAGTAAATCATGGTAAACTATGGTAAATCGTGGTAAATCATGGTAAACTATGGTAAATCATGGTAAACTATGGTAACTCATGCTTGAATCAGTAAATCATACTTGAACATGGTAAATCATGGTATACTATAGTAAACTATGGTAAATCATGGTAAACTATGGTAAATCATGCTTGAATCAGTAAATCATACTTGAACATGGTAAATCATGGTATACTATAGTAAATCATGGTAAACTATGGTAAATCATGGTAAACTATGGTAAATCATGGTAAACTATGCTAGCCACATGGTAAAAGCATGCTAGCATCATCCTAGCAACATAATAATCATGCTAGCAATATGCTAATCATGCTAACATGGTGCTAGCATTATGTTAGTCACATGCTTATCATGCTAGCATGATGTTAATTTTGTTATCATCTTGCTAAAATCTAGCTAACCGCACCCTAGCAACCGAGTGGCGAGTTTTGCCACTGCAAGCACCACTTCACATTTTCTTCAGGAAATGTACATTCTAGTTATTATTAGTGGTGCTTTTTTGAAAGCATCACTATTGTTATTGCTCATACTTATTAGTGGTGCTTTTTTGAAAGCATCACTATTGTTATTGCTCATACTTATTAGTGGTGCTTGCTGAAAGCAAGGCATCACTATTGTTATTGCTCATACTTATTATTCTTTTTTTTATTATTAGTGGTGCTTGCTGAAAGCAAGGCATCACTATTGTTATTGCTCATACTTATTATTATTAGTGGTGCTTGCTGAAAGCAAGGCATCACTATTGTTATTGCTCATACTTATTATTATTAGTGGTGCTTGCTGAAAGCAAGGCATCACTATTGTTATTGCTCATACTTATTATTATTAGTGGTGCTTGCTGAAAGCAAGGCATCACTATTGTTATTGCTCATACTTATTATTATTAGTGGTGCTTGCTGAAAGCAAGGCATCACTATTGTTATTGCTCATACTTATTATTAGTGGTGCTTGCTGAAAGCAAGGCATCACTATTGTTATTGCTCATACTTATTATTATTAGTGGTGCTTGCTGAAAGCAAGGCATCACTATTGTTATTGCTCATACTTATTATTATTAGTGGTGCTTGCTGAAAGCAAGGCATCACTATTGTTATTGCTCATACTTATTATTATTAGTGGTGCTTGCTGAAAGCAAGGCATCACTATTGTTATTGCTCATACTTATTATTAGTGGTGCTTGCTGAAAGCAAGGCATCACTATTGTTATTGCTCATACTTATTATTATTAGTGGTGCTTGCTGAAAGCAAGGCATCACTATTGTTATTGCTCATACTTATTATTATTAGTGGTGCTTGCTGAAAGCAAGGCATCACTATTGTTATTGCTCATACTTATTAGTGGTGCTTGCTGAAAGCAAGGCATCACTATTGTTATTGCTCATACTTATTAGTGGTGCTTGCTGAAAGCAAGGCATCACTATTGTTATTGCTCATACTTATTAGTGGTGCTTGCTGAAAGCAAGGCATCACTATTGTTATTGCTCATACTTATTAGTGGTGCTTGCTGAAAGCAAGGCATCACTATTGTTATTGCTCATACTTATTATTATTATTCTTATAATTCCACACAAAGTTTGGCGCGTAACTTGCCCCGCACCGTTTGTCACAGACCCCTGTGTGAGGTGTCAAATCGACCGGCTCATTGAGGAGAGGTGTGCTATGACTTTTATAAGCGATCGGGGGTGCGGTGTTTGCCCCAGGGGCGAAAAAGCGGCCGAAAAATCCCATAGACTTAACATTGCGACGAACTTTGACCACTCGTAGCTCTGAGCGAGGATTTCGCAGAAACGTGTGATTTGCCACATTTGAAGAGGCTGACAGGCTCTGTAAGAACATACCTCACAATGGGGTAAAAGTTGCAACCCTGGGGGGCAGGAGCGTCCCAAACTTGCCCCATTCACTTACTATGGGGAAGGAACGTCCCGTGAAACACACATGCTTTTCCTACTATGGTAAATTGCATAGGGACTTTGTATTGAACGTAGCTCTGGATCACAGTGTCATAGAGACAAGGGGGAGGGCTCATTTTACTCAGACGACCAATCAGTCTCTCAGGATGATTGTGAAGCTATCAAGCCACGCCCTAGCAACCATTTAGAGCCCCTTAGCAACAAGTTCCATAGACTTCCATTGAAAGAGTTCAAAGAGATATCTCCAGACTGAATTGTCATAGAAACATGAGGGTGGTCTCATTTGACTCTGGGCAGCAAACAGCCAATCATGAATCACCTCAACACTTCCAAGCCCCTCCCTAGCAACCATTGTCGAGCACATTAGCAACCAAAATCCAAAGAGGAATATCTTCCATTCTGAATGTCACAGAGGCATGGGAGTTGGTTTATATCATTCATATTGACAAGCAGCCTTTGCAGTTTCATTATTGGCAGCTGTCAAGCAACTCCATAGCAACCAAACAGAGTACCCTAGCAACCAAAATCCAAAGAGGAATATCTTCCATTCTGAATGTCACAGAGGCATGGGAGTTGGTTTATATCATTCATATTGACAAGCAGCCTTTGAGTTTCATGATTGGCAGCTGCCAAGCCACTCCCTAGCAACCAAACAGAGTACCCTAGCAACCGTTTAGCAAAACGAATATCTCTGTATCAGAATATCGTATAGAGATGGGAGTTGGTTTATATCATTCATACTGACAAGCAGCCGTTGTAGTTTCATTATTGACAGCTCCCAAGCCACTCCCTAGCAACCAAATAGAGTACCCTAGCAACCAAAATTCAAAGAGGGATATCTTCCATTCTGTATGTCACAGAGGCATGGGAGTTGGATTATATCATTCATACTGACAAGCAGCCTTTGGAGTTTCATGATTGGCAGCTGCCAAGCTACTCCCTAGCAACCAAACTGAGTACCCTAGCAACCGTTTAGCAAAACGTATATCTCTGAATCAGAACATCGTATAGAGATGGGAGTTGATTTATAGCATTCATACTGACAAGCCTTTGCAGTTTCATCATTAGCAGTTGCCAAGAAACTCCATAGCAACCAAACAGAGTACCCTAGCAACCATTTTACAAGACCTACATCTCTGCATCAGAATATTGTATAGAGATGGGGTTGGCTCATTAGTTTCAGTTTGAAAACAGTCTGTAAATATCACCATGGTAACTGTGTATTCACACCCTAGCATCCATTTAGAGCCACCTAGCAACCATATTGCAACATATAGAAGCCATATTTCAGCTCCACAACATCGTACAGACATGGTTGTTGGCTCGTATGAAATTATGTACAGCTCCCTAGCAACCGCTTAGCAACAACCCAGAATACCTTGGAAACCGCCTAGAACACCATAGCAACCGCCGAGTAAAACCCTAGCAACCGTGCCGAATTTTGCCACTGCAAGCACCACTTCACATTTTCTTCAGGAAATGTACATTCTAGTTCTTCTTTTTATTATTCCACACAAAGTTTGGCGCGTAACTCGTCCCGCACCGTTTGTCACAGATCCATGAATGAGGTGTCAAATCGACCGGCTCATTAAGGAGAGGTGTGCTATGACTTTTATAAGCGATCGGGGGTGCGGTGTTCGCCCCAGGGGCGAAAAAGCGTCCGAAAAATCCCATAGACTTAACATTGCGACAAACTTTGACGAGTCATAACTCTGAGCGACGATTTCGCAGAAACGTGTGATTTGCCACATTTGAAGAGGCTGACAGGCTCTGTAAGAACATACCTCTCAATGGGGTAAAAGTTGCACCCCTGGGGGGCAGGAGATGCCCAAAGTTGCCCCTTTGACTTACTATGGGGAAGGAACATCCCGTGAAACACACATGCTTTTCCTACTATGGTAAATTGCATAGGGACTTTGTATTGAACGTAGCTCTGGATCACAGTGTCATAGAGACAAGGGGGAGGGCTCATTTTACTCAGACGACCAATCAGTCTCTCAGGATCATTGTGAAGCTATCAAGCCACGCCCTAGCAACCATTTAGAGCCCCTTAGCAACAAGTTCCATAGACTTCCATTGAAAGAGTTCAAAGAGATATCTCCAGACTGAATTGTCATAGAAACATGGGGGTGGTCTCATTTGACTCGGGGCAGCAAACAGCCAATCATGAACCACCTAAACACTTCCAAGCCCCTCCCTAGCAACCATTGTCGAGCACCTTAGCAACCAAAATCCAAAGAGGGATATCTTCCATTCTGAATGTCACAGAGGCATGGGAGTTGGTTTATATCATTCATACTGACAAGAAGCCTTTGGAGTTTCATGATTGGCAGCTGACAAGCCACTCCCTAGCAACCAAACAGAGTACCCTAGCAACCAAAATCCAAAGAGGGTTATCTTCCATTCTGAATGTCGCAGAGGCATGGGAGTTGGTTTATATCATTCATACTGACAAGCAGCCTTTGGAGTTTCATGATTGGCAGCTGACAAGCCACTCCCTAGCAACCAAACAGAGTACCCTAGCAACCAAAATCCAAAGAGGGATATCTTCCATTCTGAATGTCACAGAGGCATGGGAGTTGGTTTATATCATTCATAGTGACAAGAAGCCTTTGGAATTTCATCATTGGCAGCTGCCAAGTAACTCCATAGCAACCAAAAAGAGTACCCTAGCAACCGTTTAGCAAAACGTATATCTCTGCATCAAAACATAGTATAGAGATGGGACTTGGCTCTTTTGACTAAATCATGGTAAACTATGGTAAATCATCCTAGAATCATAGTAAATCATACTAAAACATGGTAAATCATGGTATACTATAGTAAATCATAGTAAACTATGGTAAATCGTGGTAAATCATGGTAAACTATGGTAAATCATGCTAGAATCATAGTAAATCATACTTGAACATGGTAAATCATGGTATACTATAGTAAATCATGGTAAACTATGGTAAATCATGGTAAACTATGATAAATCATGCTAAAATCAGTAAATCATACTTGAACATGGTATATCATGGTATACTATAGTAAATCATGGTAAACTATGGTAAATCGTGGTAAATCATGGTAAACTATGGTAAATCATGGTAAACTATGGTAAATCATGCTAGAATCAGTAAATCATACTTCAACATGGTAAATCATGGTATACTATAGTAAATCATGGTAAACTATGGTAAATCATGGTAAACTATGGTAAATCATGGTAAACTATGATAAATCATGCTAGAATCAGTAAATCATACTTGAACATGGTATATCATGGTATACTATAGTAAATCATGGTAAACTATGGTAAATCGTGGTAAATCATGGTAAACTATGCTAAATCATGGTAAACTATGGTAAATCATGCTAGAATCAGTAAATCATACTTCAACATGGTAAATCATGGTATACTATAGTAAATCGTGGTAAATCGTGGTAAACTATGGTAAATCATGGTAAACTATGGTAAATCATGCTAGAATCAGTAAATCATACTTGAACATGGTAAATCATGGTATACTATAGTAAATCATGGTATACTATAGTAAATCGTGGTAAATCATGGTAGAATCATAGTAAATCATACTTGAACATGGTAAATCATGGTATACTATAGTAAATCTGGTAAACTATGGTAAATTGTGGTAAATCATGGTAAACTATGGTAAATCATGGTAAACCATGCTAGCAACATGGTAAAACAAGCTAGCATCATGCTAGCTACATGCTAATCATGCTAACATGATGCTAGCATGATGCTAATAATGCTAGCATGATGCTAGCAACATGCTAATAATGCTAGCATGATACTAGCTACATGCTAATCATGCTAGCTTCTTGCTACAAAGATGCTAGCAAACATGCTATTCATGTTAGCATCTTGTTAAAAAATGCTAGCATCATGCTAACAACATGCTAATCATGCTAGCTACATTCACGTTAGCTACATTATCATATTAGCATCATGCTAGCAACATGCTAGCATTATGTTAGTCACATGCTTATAATGCTAGCATGATGATCATTTTGTTATAATCTTGCTAAAAACTAGCTAAACGCACTTTAGCAACCGAGTGGTGAGTTTTGCCACTGCAAGCACCACTTCACATTTTCTTCAGGAAATGTACATTCTAGTTAGTGGTGCTTGCTGAAAGCAAGGCATCACTATTGTTATTGCTCATACTTATTAGTGGTGCTTTTTTGAAAGCATCACTATTGTTATTGCTCATACTTATTATTCTTATTATTAGTGGTGCTTGCTGAAAGCAAGGCATCACTATTGTTATTGCTCATACTTATTAGTGGTGCTTGCTGAAAGCAAGGCATCACTATTGTTATTGCTCATACTTATTATTATTATTTTTCTTATTATTCCGGACAAAAGTTTGGCGCGTAACTCGCCCCGCACCGTTTGTCACAGACCCCTGAGTGAGGTGTCAAATCGACCGGCTCATTAAGGAGAGGTGTGCTATGACTTTTATAAGCGATCGGGGGTGCGGTGTTCGCCCCAGGGGCGAAAAAGCGGCCAAAAAAGTCCCATTGACTTAACATTGCGACGAACTTTGACCGCTCGTAGCTCTGAGCGAGGATTTCGGAGAAACGTGTGATTTGCCACATTTGAAGAGGCTGACAGGCTCTGTAAGAACATACCTCACATTGGGGTAAAAGTTGCACCCCTGGGGGGCAGGAGCGTCCCAAAGGTTCCCCATTGAAATTTTTCTAGTATTACATTCTTACTATTCCGGGAAAAATTTTGGGGCACTCCTCCTCCCGCAGCTTTTGTCACAGACCCATGAATGAGGCGTCAAATCGTGCGGCCTATTGAGGAGAAGTGTCCACTGACTTTTCTAAGAGATCGGGGGTACAGTGTTCGCCCCAGGTGCGAACGAAAAGCCAAAAAAGTCCCATTGACTTAACATTGCAACGAACTTTGACCACTCGTAGCTCTGAGCGAGGATTTCGGAGAAACGTGTGATTTGCCACAATTGAAGAGGCTGACAGGCTCTGTAAAAACATACCTCACAATGGGGTAAAAGTTGCACCCCTGGGGGGCAGGAGCGTCCCAAAGTTTCCCATTGACTTACAATGGTGTAGGACGGCCCATGAAATGGGCCGTCCTACACATTGCATAGGGATTTTGTATTGAACGTAGCTCTGGATCACAGTGTCATAGAGACAAGGGGGCGAGCTCATTTTACTCAGACGACCAATCAGTCTCTCAGGATCATGGTGAAGCTATCAAGCCACGCCCTAGCAACCATTTAGAGCACCTTAGCAACAAGTCCCATAGACTTCCATTGAAAGAGATCAAAGGGATATCTCCGGACTGAATTGTCATAGAAACATGGGGGTGGTCTCAGTTGACTCGGGGCAGCAAACAGCCAATCATGAATCACCTCAACACTTCCTAGCCCCTCCCTAGCAACCAATGTCGAGCACCTTAACAACCAAAATCCAAAGAGGGATATCTTCCATTCTGAATGTCACAGAGGCATGGGAGTTGGTTTATATCATTCATAGTGACAAGAAGCCTTTGCAGTTTCATCATTGGCAGCTGTCAAGCAACTCCCTAGCAACCAAACAGAGTACCCTAGCAACCAAAATCCAAAGAGGGATATCTTCCATTCTGAATGTCACAGAGGCATGGGAGTTGGTTTATATCATTCATACTGTCAAGAAGCCTTTGGATTTTCATCATTGGCAGCTGCCAAACCACTCCATAGCAACCAAACAGAGTACCCTAGCAACAAAAATCCAAAGAGGGATATCTTCCATTCTGAATGTCACAGAGGCATGGGAGTTGGTTTATATCATTCATAGTGACAAGAAGCATTTGGAATTGCATCATTGGAAGCTGCCAAGCAACTCCATAGCAACCAAACAGAGTACCATAGCAACCGTTTAGCAAAACGTATATCTCTGCATCAGAACATCGTATAGAGATGGGAGTTGATTTATATCATTCATACTGACAAGAAGCCTTTGCAGTTTCATCATTAGCAGCTGCCAAGCAACTCCATAGCAACCAAACAGAGTACCCTAGCAACCATTTTACAAGACCTACATCTCTGCATCAGAATATTGTATAGAGATGGGGGTTGGCTCATTAGTTTCAGTTGTAAAACAGTCTGTAAATATCACCATGGTAACTGTGTATTCACACCCTAGCAACCATTTAGAGCCACCTAGCAACCATATTGCAACATATAGAAGCCATATTTCAGCTCCACAACATCGTACAGACATGGTTGTTGGCTCGTATGCAATCATGTACAACACCCTAGCAACCGAGTGGCGAGTTTTGCCACTGCAAGCACCACTTCACATTTTCTTCAGGAAATGTACATTCTAGTTATTATTATTCTTCTTTTTATTATTATTCCACACAAAGTTTGGCGCGTAACTCGTCCCGCACCGTTTGTCACAGATCCATGAATGAGGTGTCAAATCGACCGGCTCATTGAGGAGAGGTGTGCTATGACTTTTATAAGCGATCGGGGGTGCGGTGTTCGCCCCAGGGGCGAAAAAGCGTCCGAAAAATCCCATAGACTTAACATTGCGACAAACTTTGACGAGTCATAACTCCGAGCGACGATTTCGCAGAAACGTGTGATTTGCCACATTTGAAGAGGCTGACAGGCTCTGTAAGAACATACCTCACAATGGGGTAAAAGTTGCACCCCTGGGGGGCAGGAGATGCCCAAAGTTGCCCCTTTGACTTACTATGGGGAAGGAACGTCCCGTGAAACACACATGCTTTTCCTACTATGGTAAATTGCATAGGGACTTTGTATTGAACGTAGCTCTGGATCACAGTGTCATAGAGACAAGGGGGACGGCTCATTTTACTCAGACGACCAATCAGTCTCTCAGGATCATTGTGAAGCTATCAAGCCACGCCCTAGCAACTATTTAGAGCCCCTTAGCAACAAGTTCCATAGACTTCCATTGAAAGAGTTCAAAGAGATATCTCCAGACTGAATTGTCATAGAAACATGGGGGTGGTCTCATTTGACTTGGGGCAGCAAACAGCCAATCATGAATCACCTCAACACTTCCAAGCCTCTCCCTAGCAACCATTGTCGAGCACCTTAGCAACCACAATCCAAAGAGGGATATCTTCCATTCTGAATGTCACAGAGGCATGGGAGTTGGTTTATATCATTCATAGTGACAAGAAGCCTTTGGAACTGCATCATTGGCAGCTGCCAAGTAACTCCATAGCAACCAAACAGAGTACCCTAGCAACCAAAATCCAAAGAGGCATATCTTCCATTCTGAATGTCACAGAGGCATGGGAGTTGGATTATATAATTCATACTGACAAGAAGCCTTTGGAATTTCATCATTGACAGCTGAGAAGCCACTCCCTAGCAACCAAACAGAGTACCCTAGCAACCAAAATCCAAAGAGGCATATCTTCCATTCTGAATGTCGCAGAGGCATGGGAGTTGGTTTATATCATTCAAAGTGTCAAGAAGCCTTTGCAGTTTCATTATTGGCAGCTGTCAAGCAACTCCATAACAACCAAAAAGAGTACCCTAGCAACCGTTTAGCAAAACGTATATCTCTGCATCAAAACATAGTATAGACATGGGACTTGGCTCTTTTGACTAAATCATGGTAAACTATGGTAAATCATCCTAGAATCATAGTAAATCATACTAAAACATGGTAAATCATGGTATACTATAGTAAATCATAGTAAACTATGGTAAATCGTGGTAAATCATGGTAAACTATGGTAAATCATGCTAGAATCATAGTAAATCATACTTGAACATGGTAAATCATGGTATACTATAGTAAATCATGGTAAACTATGGTAAATCATGGTAAACTATGGTAAATCATGGTAAACTATGATAAATCATGCTAGAATCAGTAAATCATACTTGAACATGGTATATCATGGTATACTATAGTAAATCATGGTAAACTATGGTAAATCGTGGTAAATCATGGTAAACTATGGTAAATCATGGTAAACTATGGTAAATCATGCTAGAATCAGTAAATCATACTTCAACATGGTAAATCATGGTATACTATAGTAAATCGTGGTAAATCGTGGTAAACTATGGTAAATCATGGTAAACTATGGTAAATCATGCTATAATCAGTAAATCATACTTGAACATGGTAAATCATGGTATACTATAGTAAATCATGGTAAACTATAGTAAATTGTGGTAAATCATGGTAAACTATGGTAAATCATGGTAAACTATGGTAAATCATGTTAGAATCAGTAAATCATACTTGAACATGGTAAATCATGGTATACTATAGTAAATCATGGTAAACTATAGTAAATCGTGGTAAATCATGGTAAACTATGGCAAATCATGCTAGAATCATAGTAAATCATACTTGAACATGGTAAATCATGGTATACTATAGTAAATCTGGTAAACTATGGTAAATTGTGGTAAATCATGGTAAACTATGGTAAATCATGGTAAACCATGCTAGCAACGTGGTAAAACAAGCTAGCATCATGCTAGCTACATGCTAATCATGCTAACATGATGCTAGCATGATGCTAATAATTCTAGCATGATGCTAGCAACATGCTAATAATGCTAGCATGATACTAGCTACATGCTAATCATGCTAGCTTCTTGCTACAAACATGCTAGCAAACATGCTATTCATGTTAGCATCTTGTTAAAAAATGCTAGCATCATGCTAACAACATGCTAATCATGCTAGCTACATTCACGTTAGCTTTTGCTAAAAACATGCTAGCATGATGCTAACAACATGCTAATCATATTAGCATCATGCTAGCAACATGCTAGCATTATGTTAGTCACATGCTTATAATGCTAGCATGATGATCATTTTATTATAATCTTGCTAAAAAATAGCTAAACGCACTTTAGCAACCGAGTGGCGAGTTTTGCCACTGCAAGCACCACTTCACATTTTCTTCAGGAAATGTACATTCTAGTTATTATTATTATTCTGGACAAAGTTTGGCGCGAAACTCGCCCCGCACCGTTTGTCACAGACCCCTGAGTGAAGTGTCAAATCGACCGGCTCATTGAGGAGAGGTGTGCTATGACTTTTCTAAGCGATCGGGTGTACGATGTTCGCACAGCGGACGAAAAAGCGGCCAAAAAAGTCCCCATTGACTTTACATTGGGAGTTCTAAAAACATTTGAATCCCAACTGCCGTTTTCACACACACAGATTCCAAAGGGCCTGACAGCCCTGCGTCTCTCCCTCTCTCTCTCCCTCAGAGGATTTATATTATCAAGCAGCCAATAAGTAATTTCCTAAAATCTTCATAGCCACACCCTAGCAACCAGTTTCAGCACCCTAGCAACCACTAAGAGCTCCCTAGCAACCACCCTAAACCAAAGAAAATGTTTTTTTTAATTTTTTTGTATTTTTTAACACAATATTACACTCGTGGCCTTGCGATATTGCTCCATGCTTGTGCCTATTCGGCCATAGGCACGAGGCCGCAGGCCGAGTGCCTTACTGAAGGCACTCGCAACCACCCAGAACACCCTAGCAACTGCTTTTTTAAAAAGAATTATAGCAATATTACACTCGTGGCCTTGCGAAATTGCTCCATGCTTGTGCCTATTCGGCCATAGGCACGAGGCCGCAGGCCGAGTGCCGTACATAAGGCACTCGCAACCACCCAGAACACCTAGCAACTGCCTAGCAACCACCCAGAACACTCTAGCAACGCCCTAGCATCCACCCAGAATACCATAGCAACTGCCTAGCAACACCATAGCAACCACCCAGAACACCCTAGCAACCACCTAGCAACGCCCTAGCAACCACCAAGAATACCATAGCAACTGCCTAGCAACCACCAAGAATACCCTAGCAACTGCCTAGCAACCACCCAGAACACCTTAGCAACTGCTTTTTGTTATTTTTTAAAGCAATATTACACTCGTGGCCTTTGCGAAATCGCTCCATGCTTGTGCCTATTCGGCCATAGGCACGAGGCCGCAGGCCGAGTGCCGTACTGAAGGCACTCGCAACCACCCAGAACACCCTAGCAACTGCCTAGCAACCACCCAGAACACCCTAGCAACAGCCTAGCACACCCTAGCAACCACCTAGCAACCACCAAGAATACCCTAGCAACCGCCTAGCAACCACCCAGAACACTTTAGCAACTGCCTAGCAACACCATGGCAACCACCCAGAACACCCTTGAAACCACCTAACAACCACCCAGAACACCTTAGCAACCCTATTCATTTTGTAATCATAATGGTCGCCTGAGGGCGCTCAACGACCATGTCATCTGTGAGTGTGAGTTTCTAACAAACTAAAAAAAAAACCTTTACAATAAATACATTACATAATTTACCATTGTTAATGTTTTTTTATTTTTTATAGTATTTAATGATTATACACACATTAAACATAATTAACCAATTCAATCGATGAAACTACAAAGGTGGCACAGAGGTATAATTACAAAATAAAGTCATTATGATTGTTATTAATATTATTTTTTAAACTAAGTAACATGTAAGGTAAAAGTAGTTTAATCACGTGAATACGTGTGACAAAGCCGTTTCTGTGACAGCTCTAGCTCTCCTACACACCGTGTATCAGGTCCGAATTCACTCACTTCAGTTCGTTCATTCCTTGCAGATAATGCACTCAGATGCCATAAGGATTAGTGAATGAGTGAACGAGTGAGTGGTTTCGGACACAGCTATTTTACATCATTCACTCCTTGCATATATAGTGCACTTAAATTCCACACGCTATAGGGATTAGTGAATGAATGAACGAGTGAGCGGTAAGTAACTCGATAATCCCGAGTCATAGATTTGTTCACAATGAACGAATCGTTCATGGCCGATTCATCACTAGAAGGTTCGATTCTATTGGTTGCTCAATCAAAGCTCGCCGCTGATTGGCTGCGAGATCGACTTCACTGGAGCAGAGCTGGTCAACTGTCCCATTATTCTCTTGAGGTGAGTGGAGACGGTTGTTTTCAAGTATGCTGTTTTATAAAGCCTTGTATTGTCAAATGCAGCTCTTTGTTTGAATTAAATGTAGGTAATATTATTCGTATTGTAATGAGTTGTAGTTAATTTTTAAAAAGCGTTTTTGTTTGCACTGAAGCTACCTTTTTCTAAGGGTAATATGATACGTTATGTCTACACTTCAATCTTTGTGTTAAAGCGTAACATGATATTTTTTTACGTGTCTGATGGATATTACGTCATTTGGTTTTTGTTGTTTGTGCAGCTTACAATAGCTTAATTACTGCGTGAGGAGTGTGTTATTTGGGCGCTTAGTTTAAGCTAAAGCATGGTAGATTAAATGTAATGTACAATACTTCTGGTAACTGTTACTGTTGTTTTAATGCATATGGACGCAGAAATATCATAATGAAAATTGTCGATTGATGCAGGTCAAACGCAGCGTCAGAGTTTCCTCATGTAATCAAAGGCAGTTAGATTAACGTTAGTCACCGGTGATGAAATCCGGTGAGACTGATAGAATTCTCTAATCATAAACCACAAAGTGTAAATATAATGTATGTAACGTTAAGAAATTATTTTTTCTCTGTATTTAGCTTTTAATATAACGGGAGTTCCATGAGTGTTTTACTGGTATTTCTCAAGAGTGAGTTGATAACATTGCTTTTCGCGCCTTGCGGTCACGTGCTTCATGTTAGCAGCTAACGTTACACAAATCCGCGTTTACAATCTGTTTGAATTGGTTTCAAGTAGGATAGACACCAGCTTCACTATATTTGCAGCCTTTTGGTCAATATTAAAGCATGATGTGACGCATAACGCATCGATTACTATGTTGACGAGATTCACAGTATTTTGAGGAGTGGTGAAGAGACAAAATGAATATGTTTTTCTTCAGATAACTTATTCCTTATTGTGGGTCGGCCTCAGAACCTTCCAAATACCTTGAGTGTAACTTTTATCAATTTAAAATAAATTCACTATATTTTAGTTAAGTTATATTTAGAATGTATTTTATGGTACTAAAGAATTATGACCAAATAATGTCGATTGGTGCATTACATCAGTGTTCATGGCTATCAAATGCAGTGTTGAGCACTATAGCCAATCACATATAATTCTCTAATCATAAATCACAAAGTGCAAATATAATGTATGTAAGAAATTCATTTTGCACTGTAGATAGACAGCTTTGTTTCTGGGTTTTTCCTACATTGAAATTTTTTTTAGCCTTATTTGATCGGTGAGTGATGACTGCTGCGGTTGTGAAAGTGCGCGCACTGAGAGAGAGAGCGAGAGAGAAGAGCCCCGGCGGCGCGCGCGCACTCTCACGTCTTCAAAGCGATGTCTTGCTCTCTCCCTCGCGCAATTTATCAAAATCAAATGATACGATGGTAAAAGGTCGAAAGAACAAAGTTTTACATCGAGCATTCTGAGATTTTTTTCCCCTGAAATACCACTGGGTGTGAATTCTGCTGGAAAAAAAAACCCCGTTGCCTTATTTTCTCTGAAAAGCGTTCCTCACATTCAAATGACATAAAACACACTTTCAGTAAACTATTCAGTGATGAAATGTGTTCAATCTTGTGCGATGTCCTAACTGCTGGGATAATCAACGCGTATCCGACTAGCAAACTAATGACTCTTTTGAACCGATTCACTTTATGAATTGTTAAAACAATTGATCTGTCCAACATTGAACTCACAAGACGTCTGAATCGGTGTATAACAGACCGGTAACACTACAATAAGGTTCCATTTATCAAACTCTTGTTAAAGGACAAGTTCGGTATTTTACACTTAAAGCCCTGTTTACAACATTAACTATTAATAAACTAGTAATCTTTGTCAATGTTAATTTCACCATTTACTAGTAGCCTACATTATTGAAATCAAAAGTTGTATTTGGTAACATTAGTAAATGCACTGTGAAGAAACATGAACAAACAATGAAAAGCTTTATTTTTATTAACTAAGATTAACAAAGATTAATAAATACAGGAACAAATGTATTATTCATGGTTAGTTCATGTTAGTTAGCCTAATACATGAACTAATGTTAAATCAAACCATACTGTAAAGTGTTACAAACAAATGATTTACTCAGAAGTGCTTACCCCATTTTTGAAAAATTATTATTAATAGTGGTTAGCAAGATTTGACCTTAATAAACTACAGTATTTTTAGTTTATTTATAAAACAATGTGTAGATTTTTGTAGAAAATGACAAACATTTTTTTTTAAATCATATAGTTTAGACTGGAGTGAGGTGAACATTGTCAGCTTTTTTCCAGTGTTATTATTTGCAATGAAAGTTCAAGTTACATGGTTTGTGAGTGTGGTGTTGAGTTTTATGACACTCTTTTTCTCTGTTTCAGAATACTGATTCACAAGCATTCCTTACTGCATTTCAAAGGTAAAGGGTTAATTAGGGACATGGCCACAAATACAAAATGCTTCAGATTTGGCTTGTTGATTATAGTTTAAAAATTATCAGAAATATAAAAGCTATTAGAAAAAGTACCACAAATAATTAAGACTGTTTATGCCACAAATAATTAAGACTACATTTACCCATCCATTCTCCAAACCATTTGTCCTATATAGTAAACCTGTTGGATGGTCAGTCAGTCACAGGTTTTAGGCCGCATATTTGACATAACTCAGCTTCTAGATTTTTTTTTTTTTTTTTAAATACATTCTTGAGATAAATTCCTAAAATTATCTGTATTCTACATATAGATAACATATCATAAATTATCATAATCATTATCATAAAGTCATATCTCATTATGTTGTCATTATTTTTTTCAGACTGACTGATCAGAGCACAACCTGCATTTTCTGCTGCACTTTTCTCTCTGGTTAGTATTAATATTGTTTCTTAAGCTGTATTATGGTATTTTCATCCCATCGCCATAATTGTAGTCCCTGTGCCTTAATATATCTGTTTTTATATCTTTTTCAGGTTCCTCGGGTTTTGCAGTATTCTACAGAGAGCAGTTTATTTCATTTCTTACCCCACGTCCTCTACCTTCACCCCCACCCCACCACCACCCCCCCAAAAAAAAGGAAAAAAATTGATTGCAATTTACAATTTTACACATTGTCTCTTTTGTTGTTCTTGTTTAACTGTTTGTTTTCTTCCTGAGAGTACTACAGGTTTTGTCTTTTTAGGCTCAACAGCTGTTACATCTGGAGAACGTTCAAAGTATGTGCCTACCTAAGTGAGAGTGTCCAATTAAAATGAATTTGACTAACAAATAAATGCATTTAAATATGTATTACTTTTGAATATTAAAAAGGAAATCCATGGCTACTTTTTATGATTTGAGACTTGAAAGTAAAATCTCTACTTTTAGAAGTTAGTTAATTTACTCAAATTAGTGAGTTAAACAGATAAATGTGTCAATAATAATTTTTTTGTCATTTCTTTTTATCTCTTCATATTTTAAAAGATGCCGCGGAAAGGAAAGAGATCTCAGGCTCAAAAAATTCGTTGGAGAAAGTTGGACCTGGAGGATGACCAGACTAGACCCTCCAGGATTAACCAGGTACTATTGATATCTGTGTCTTGCAACATGCTCATTTCAGGGCACCTTTATGTTTGGGACTAGGGCTGTCACGATTTCACAAATGCGACCACATCAAATTTTAACTCGCAAATTCTCAAAAAATAGTCGTATATGACGACATTTTTGGTCGCAGCCTGGAGCCCTGCAATGCTAATCATAATGACTTTATCACTCTATACAACACTTTAAAATAATATAATTTCTGCCTTATTCAATGATTTTCAAATACACCTTTTATAAGTGACTCAAATTTACAGTGCTTGCAGAGATGGAGTACTGTGAACCGGTCGATCCACTTTAAACTCAGTGCTGCGCATATACTTATGTAATTAAAATATTGCAATTTTTTAAATAATCACACTAAGCCAAATTGTGATTTTGATTTAATTTCTGTTAATCGTGCAGCTCTAGATATAAAAAAATACAAAAAAAACAACAATGCTCACTTGCTATAAGTATATGAATATCAGTAGATTGTTGATTGATAATCTCCATTAGGGATGCACCAATATCAGTATTGGGCCCAATACTGAGCTCATGTACTCGTACTCTTAAAAATGCTCCGAAACCAATAACCAATACCAGGCAGCGTGTGTAGGCTACAGTACAGTGTTTGTGTCCATTCAAAGAATCACTGACAACAGAGGGGATAAACAGAAGGGATAAAAAAGAAGGCTGTTTATGAAGTAAATGTATCTTATTAGTGGAATATTAAACAAAATATAATAACACATAGCTGTGGTACACAAGCTGATCAGAGAAAAACATGCAGTGTTTATTACAATGTAAATTGTTAATCAAATAAATTAATTAATTAATCTTTAATTTTAAATGCCTTTTTAGTTTTTTAGTTTATCTTTAATACTGTTTAGCAAAAATGTCTTTGTCCCAAACACTATGAAGTGCAAGTTAAAATTTAACACAGATTCTATAACACTAATTTTTACCAACAGCCTAATTCCATGAATGATTATTTACAGGTTGAACAGGCAAGCACCAGTGCAGCTGTAGCTCAGTTTTCGGGTAGAACGTATGTAGAAGGTGGTGATATTGCACCCAGGGTTTTGTCTGTGCAGGCATCTCATTGTCAAGGTGATGATAGGTATGACAGTTTCTCTAGAAATCATCAGTGCACGTGCGTTGCGTTGACATTTTTAGCTAATCAGAGTGAAGGGATTACGTTCAAGATGCCTGACCTTGATAGAGTTTTAGAGGAAGGAGATGCGTTATATGTCTTTATTAAAATGCAGCTTATTGCTGAAAGGAGGTTTAAGCGCAACCATCTGACAATGGAGGAAGTACCGTTGAGCGTTGAATCATTTCACCGGACACATAATGTGCTGAAGTCAGGAGTGATGTTTGGATACCTCAGAGCCACAGGGACCCCTGGCACTGAAGAGTGGTGGATTCCTCTCACTGAAAGGCTACAGTGTCTATCAGCAGATGTCAGTCATGCTCTGCTCCTTGTTGCTCCAGAGTGTATTGCTGTGTTCAGAGACAGATCTGGAAGGTACGGATACTTTGATTCTCACTCGAGGACTGCTGCAGGCTTGCCCCATCCTACTGGCCATGGAACTGCTGTCATGTTGACTTTCACCCACCTGAGTGACATGGCAGACAGAGTTCTCCAGATCTTCCGGGATCGTGGTGATGAGACCAGCTATGAATTCATGCCTGTGTCTTTTGAAACAGAGCTGTCTGTCCAACTGCCTTCAACATCTGTTTGTGAACAGGTATCACAAGTGATTTCAGCTCTACCAGAACCAGCAACAAATGTTGGAGCCAAAGTAAATCTTGTTGGCTCAGGAGCTGAAAACCGAGATGTGGCAGATAAAACAAATAAGCACAGAAGAAGAAAAGAATTGCGTAAAACATTTAAAATGTCAAAACAAGGCAGAGAACCTAAGAACCCGGCTGCAACTTATGCCACCAGGAAACATAAAAAAAGGGATTGTGAGAGACGGAGGTATGCCACTTCTTTGCAATACCAATCAAAGAAAAAAGAAGCAAATAAGGTAAAGTATAATCAAGATGTTCTCTTCCGAAACCAAATGAAATGGTCTATAGTGAGAAGATACAGCACGGATACCGTCTTCCAGAGGAAGATGAAAGAAAACATGAAGAAGAGGTACAGCACAGATGCTCTCTTCCAGAAGAAGATGAAAGAAAACATGAAGAAGAGGTACAGCACAGATGCTCTCTTCCAGAAGAAGATGAAAGAAAACATGACGAAGAGGTACAGCACAGATGCTCTCTTCCAGAAGAAGATGAAAGAAAACATGACGAAGAGGTACAGCACAGATGCTCTCTTCCAGAAGAAGATGAAAGAATACAGTAAGAAGAGGTACAGCACAGATGCTCTCTTCCAAAAGAAGAAGAAAGAGTACATTAAGAAGAGGTACAGCACAGATACTCTCTTCCAGCGGAAAATGAAAGCCTACATGGTTAACAGATATGCAGGTGACCCAGAGTTCAGAGCACATCACATCCTGCGATGTACCCTGCGCAAGACCCAGAAATGTGCGGGTGATGCTACATATCACGTTCTTCATCGATTGCAATGCGCACTGCGGATCAAAAATAAATATAAACCATACATCCGTCCCAGCCAGGAAACACCCCAGCCTTGTGTTAACAAAGTGATGGAAAGTGCCATACATGCATTCCGGTGTAAGATTCAGCATGGCCCTACACATGTCTGCACAGTCTGTCACAGAGCCCTGTTTCCTAATCAAGTCAAGGTCTGTAATAGAACAAGTTATTACAAAAACGTTCATGTTGCAGCGTCTTGCCTAACTGGGAAGTATGTTCACGCTTGTGATAATGCCTGCTCAGGTTCCTGCGTAGTTCCGGAAGAGAGAAGACAGGAATGGATTTGCCACACTTGTGACAGCCACCTCAAGAGAGGACAGATGTCTTCAATTGCAGCAGCCAACAAACTGGAGTTGCCACCAATCCCTGCGGAATTGGATGAATTAAATGTCCTTGAACGTCAACTCATTGCAAAAATTTTACCATTTGCAAAAATAGTTGCATTACCCAAAGGACAGCAGAGAGCAGTACGTGGTGCCGTCGTGTGTGTGCCCTCCGAGATGGAGAAGACTGTCAACTCTCTGCCAAGACCAAGAAGTGAGGCCCAGCTGCTGCAGGTGAAGCTGAAGAGACACGTTAAGTTCAAAGGATACCAGCAGTTCCACACGGTGAACATGCATAACGTACTTGCAGCTTTATCGAAGCTGAAAGCAATGCATTCGGAATACAGGAACATCTCCATAAGAGAAACGGCTATATTCGAAAGTCCCATAGATGAGGAAGCTGATGTCTCTGAAAGTCACCTAGACGAGGAAGCTGAAGTCTCTGAGATGCAACAAGAAGTCGATGTTGCTGAGCAGGATGAGCAACACGTTAGCGTCGAGGAAAAGGATGAGCTTCGACCCGGGCTCACATTAGACACGTGCATGCAGCCGCCCGACATCGGACAGGAGATCTTGTCGTACGGTGAGGGAATATTTAGTATCGCACCTGCACAAGGACAAAAGCCTGTTGGATTTTTCAAGATCCCAAAGCTGGAAGCTATGGCTTTCCCTGTTCAATTCCCCACTGGACAAAATTCCATTGATGAGGAAAGACAAATTTCAATATCTCCCAGTATGTATTTCAACGTGAGATTGTTCAGCGTGGACACGCGTTTTGCAAAAGATCAGAGTTATCTTTTCTTTGCACAGTTTGTAACAGAAACGCAACTGGCTAGAAACAGCATGTCTATTCAGTTGCGAAAAGGCAAACCTCTCACAAGAGATGGCCGAAGAATTTCTAACAGACTGCTTCAAGACAACCGGGAGATTGAAAGATTGGTACACAACAGAGACGCCACGCGGTTCATGCAACCACTGAGAGGCTCTCCATCGTATTGGGAGAAAACTTTGAGGGATCTACAGGCTATGATAAGACAGTTAGGAACCCCTACGTTTTTTTGCACATTCAGTGCAGCCGAAATGAGATGGCCTGAAGTAATTACAGCAATCAAGGCCCAGCAAGGTGAACACGTCGACTTTTCCGAGCTTGACTGGACGACAAAGTGTGAAATCCTCCGAAGCAATCCGGTCACTGTCATGCGTATGTTTGAGAAGCGGGTGGATGCGCTAATGACTCATCTGCTTTTGTCGCCTGCCCAACCCATTGGTAAAGTTGAGGACTACTTTTACCGAGTGGAGTTTCAAGCTAGAGGAAGCCCACATATCCATCTTCTTGTTTGGATAAAGGACGCACCCGAGTTTGAAAAGGACTCTGATAAGGATGTTTGTGACTTTATTGACCGCAACATAACCTGCCAGTTGCCCGATCCCTCGGCTGATCCTGAGCTTCACAAGATCGTCACAGAGGTCCAGCTTCACAGCAGGAACCACTCAAAGTCCTGTAAGAAGGGAAATCTATTGTGTCGATTTGGGTTCCCCAAACTACCGGTGTCTAGCACCACGATCACTCGTCCGCGACCACAGCGTCCTGAAGAAGAGGATGACACGGACACTTCTCCATCTGGAAGCTGCATGTTTGCATCTAAACAACCACAGCGTCCTGAAGAAGAGCATGAGAAAGAGCAAAAGCAAGCAGACAGAAGAAAGTTGAGACGGGAGGCTGCTCAAAAGGCAATGAGCGAAGCCAGGACAAAACTCAAGCCGGTGTGGGATCTGTTGAATGACCCCCAAGCCTCTTTTGACAGCTTGTCAGACCTACTGACAAAGAGTAAGTTGTCCATCGATGACTACAATGAGAACGTCGAAGCATTGTCCAATACCAACGTGATTCTGCTGAAGCGTGATCCAAAGGAGTCTTGGGTGAATGGATACAATCCCGATTTGTTGAGGGCATGGAACGCTAATATGGACATTCAGTTCGTTCTTGACGCTTTTAGCTGCGTTATGTATATGCTTTCGTATATTTCCAAGCCGGAGCATGAAATGGGCGATTTACTTAAGAACGTAATCAAGAGTGTGCGTGAGACGAACGTTAGCGAGGAAGATGAAATGAAGCAGATAATGCAAGCCTACTCAAAACACAGGCAAGTTAGCGCTCAGGAGTCTGTGGCACGAACATGCAGCTTACCGTTGAAGAAGTGTTCACGAAGTGTTGTGTTTCTACCGACGGACGATGACGCGCTTAAGATGAGTCTTCCCCTAAGCGTCCTACAAAACAAAAATCCTGATTCGGAGGATGTGTGGATGTCAGGGATGATAGAGAAATACAGAGCAAGGCCTCAAACGCGTGACTTTGAGAAGATGTGTCTGGCAGAATTTGCTTCGGAGTGCCGCATCGTGTACGGTCAACAAACAAAAGGCAAGAATGTTCACCAGCTGCTCTACGGCATGGGCTTTTTTCAGAAAAGAACTGGGAAGGCTGCAGTTATTAGGTATGCACGTTATTCGGAGGAAAAACAACCCGAAAAGTTTTACAGTAGATTACTTAAGCTTTATATGCCACATCGAAGCAACGAACAGCTAAAACCGCCTAGATTTCCGACATATGAAACATTTTACAAGAGTGCAAAGGTGGAACTACCCTGGACAACCCCTGGTTTGCTTTTCCCTGTCTGCGCCATAGTGCAAGCACACAAGGAAAAATTCGAAAAACACAGCGACGAGGTGGATAAGGCGTTCGATCAGCTGCAACAGCAAGGGCCACCCGAGAACGCATGGGCCGCCTTTGCACCAGAGATTGAAGTGGATCGTTTAGAGTGCGTTGCAGAACGACAAGACATCAATCCAGATGATGAGGATGTACAAGATGATGTCCCAGAATTTCAGATTCTTGAACATGGAGATGGAGTCGTGCCACAAATAGAGGCACCGCAGATGAGCATCGAATTTGTCAGGAGGTTGTTTAGAAGTCTAAACGAGACGCAGGCAGCCATATTCTACACGGTCTGCCAGTGGTGTCAGAAGCGTGTGTGGGGTCATAATCCGGAACAGTTTTTCTACTTCGTGTCAGGTGGTGCTGGTTGTGGCAAATCACACGTCATCAAGTGCATATACACGGAAGCGACCAAGATTCTGCGACAACTGCCTCGACTACGAGAGGAAGGAGATCTATCCGTGCCTACGGTGCTCTTGAGTGCGTTTACTGGAACGGCAGCGTTCAACATATCCGGTAAAACTCTGCATTCCATCTTGAAACTTCCAAGGAATCTGAAGCCACCGTATCAAGGACTTGGAAATGCCCTAGATGAACTACGAGCAAGACTACGCGACGTGGAGATTCTTATCATCGATGAAGTGTCCATGATTTCGAAGGATCTTTTTGCCTACATAAACTGGAGATGTCAGCAAATCAAAGGCAGTAAAAAACCTTTCGGGGGAATCTCTGTCCTCGCCGTGGGCGACTTTTACCAACTGCCACCTCTGGGTAAAGCCAAACCACTCTGCGTGTACGAAGAGGATGTTTTGGACTTCTGGAAAGACCATTTCCAAATGATTACCCTCACCGAGATCATGCGTCAGAAAGAAGACCTGGCTTTTGCCCAACTTTTAAACCGCCTACGGGTGAAGCAGAAGACCGACGATCTCGCCGAAGAAGATAGAGCTTTGCTACTCCAGGCAGTGAAGGACCCCAAAGACTGCCCGTGTGATGCACTGCACATATTTGCCACAAACAAGGAAGTTCACGAACACAATACGAAAACAATCCATGCTCTTCACACTGACATCATTACCATCGATGCCGAAGACTACAGGAAAGACCCAAGAACAGGAGGGATGAAGAGACAAATGAAGCCCATCACCGGAAAAAAGGACGACTTGCCTGACACCATACAAATTGCGTTGGGAGTACGCATAATGGTGACTAGGAATCTGGATGTTGAAGATGGAATTGTCAATGGGTGTTTTGGAAAGATTGCAAACATTGTCAATAAGACAAAAGATGGAATCAACACCGTGCAAATGTTAGGACTTCAGCTTGACAATCCAAACGCAGGCAAGAAACACCGCAAAAGGGTGCAAGGTGAAGAAGACGACTTGGTTTACATCGAGAGATCCGAAGAAACTCTTAGGAAAGGGGCAGTTCGTCGACAATTCCCCATCAAGTTAGCCTACGCCTGCACAGCTCACAAAGTCCAAGGCATGACGATGGACAATGCCGTTGTCTCACTGAAGAAGATTTTCGAGCCGGGAATGGCCTACGTTGCCCTCAGCAGAACGACCTCGCTTCGTGGACTGCACATTATGGACTTCAGTGAAAAGAAGATATATGCAGATCCTACTGTCACAGCCTCATTGGGAAACATGACAAGAGCGACGTTTAAAGGAATCATGCCACTTTTGCAGCAGGTGAGGGAAACCAACATGGATCAAACGCTTAAAATCATCCATCACAACACAGAAGGACTGTCATCCCACATTGAAGACATCAGATGCCATCATGAACTGCTTCTATCGGATATTCTTTGCATGACGGAAACTCACCTGACCGGATCATTCACTACACCTCACGTCCAATTGGATGGATACAACATGTTTCTGCGTAACAGACATGTCTCCTACTCGACACACCAAGAAATTGCACAGAAAGCTGGCGGTGGAGTCGCAATCTATTGCAAAGAGCATATATCAGCTCAGGCTAGGCAGTTTATTCAAAATGTGACTGATCTGGAGTATGTCGTCATCAAAGTAGATAGCCCGATCAAAGCAACAATCGCTGCTGTCTACAGGCCACCACACTACGGATTCGAAGGATTCCTGGAAAACTTGAAGAGTCTGCTGGATTATTTGGACATCGTGGACGAACATCCTGTAATAATCTGTGGAGATTTTAATGAGGATCTCTGCGCAGGGAAAAAAACTGTTCTGGAATTGTTTCAGTCTAAAGGATACACGCAACTGATCACCACAGCAACAACCAAAAAGAACACTCTATTGGATCATATTTACATCTCTCATCCGGATTTGTGCCTTCAGTCAGGTGTCTTGCATAGTTATCATAGTTATCACAATCCCGTGTACTGTATTTTGCGTAAATGAGTTTTTGTGATGGACCGGTATTGTTGTGTGTTGCGGTAGGTTAGTATGCCATACGGAACCGTTTGCCACTGAACCTTGCTTTAAATGAGACAGTGGGGCTTCGACAGCCTTAGTTGAACGGTTGGGCGCGTATGGTCGGGTTGTTAGGTAGGCCATACGGAACCGTTGCCAATGGACCTGGATACATGACATCAGCGGGGCTTCGACAGCCTTAATCAAACGGGTTGGCGCGTATGGTCGTGTTGCGGTTAGATTGTGGTTAGGAGATTGTGGTTAGGTCATGTTTAGGGTTTATGCCACTGAGCTACGAGGAAGGAGCAACCTCAGCAGCAGCAGGAAGGACAGAGGAGTAGTGTGACAGCTCCAGGGAGGACACAGACAGTCATTGAGCAACAGTAGCAGTAAGTTATAAAAGACAAGGGAAAGAGAGAAGTAGCAAGACACCATTGTAATGTTTGATTTTGACCTTATAACATACATTTTAACTTGAATTGATTTCAATCTACACAATTTGTGACAATCTGTGCGGGATATGCAGTCCCCTGCTATTCTATGATTGATATGTGCACTTCTATAAAGTTGCAGGAAGAATTGGGAGACCATAGCAGTCCTGTCTGGATACGAGTGTGCAATATACCTTCTAAAGCTAAGTGTTAAAAGATTTTGCTTCAGTCGGTGTACTACTGCTTTTCATAACCGCATTTGAATCGAAATGTTATATTTGAATCTAATTTTGATTTTAATGTTTTTCAGGAACCAGCCAAATGAAGTCAGATTGTCTGAGAAGATCACGTGTGCTACATCAATGACGATGACGAGCTGGATACCAGATTACGTGCCAATTTCTTTCCGTAAGTTTTATTTCTGAGTTTCTTTCTTTTTTTTGTTTATTAGTACCGGGTGTATTAGTGATCCCATTGTTAATTTATTAGTTTCATGCCCGGAGAAGAGGTCCAAATATCTATGGCATTGAGGACAACGCTGAAGAATGAAGAAACAGAGGAAGAAGCAGACTGAGGTAAAGTTTGTCAATACTACTGATAAGGTCTAGTGTTTCAGTGCATTTTATTTTACAATGGTTTCATTGTTTTTCCCGGGTCAAAAATGGTCTTCGTTGGTGGCCAACAGACACTTCTGTCCTATCTTGCCCTCTTATTTAAAAAAAGAGCAGATTTTACCACTGGATTTCATAGTTTTGTAAGATACAATTATAATTTTGTTATATTGATATTAAAAAGTTAAACTAAAAAAAGTAGCATCAAAAGGTTTATTTAAACTAATAGTCTTAATTTTCTACCATATAGCTAACAATTGAATAAAATTAACAGGTAGCTAACAACAACTTGCTTTGCGCTTTATGATTTTAATCACTCCAGTATGAACTTAATTTTATTTATTTATTTTAGACTATGTTATTTATTTTAAAAACTGCTGTTTAATGTTTATTCATGTTAGTTCACTGTATTTACTAATGTTAGCACTTAAAACTTTTAATTTTAACAATGTACCAGTATTAGTAAATGTTAAAAATCACTAACAAAGATTAATAAATGCTAAAAAAGTTAAATGCAGGAAAAACCATGGGTTTTGTTCAAAGGTGTATGATTTGATGTGAAAAGCTTTGATTTTAACGTGCATGATGGTTCTCAGAAGTGACAGAGCAAAAATGGTATTTTGCCAGGCTTACATTTGACCCATCAACTATGCTGCTCAATAAGTCTTGGAGAATCAGAACAATTCAAATAAATTCACTAACATTATCATATATGTTTTACCTCCTCTGCCCTCAGGATATCCACGGAGACAGATGCGCGCCATTCAGCATAGAAACATCGGCCTCTCCCATCTGTGCAGAGACGGAGTTCACCTGAGCACAGAGGGAAACCAGCTTCTCCTGAGCAACCTCAGAGAAGGTCTGCAGGTGGAACTCCAAAGTTGAAGCCAAATGTCCTTTTAAAGGCAACAACGGCTCTTTTCAGAGCTACCCACTCATTCAACTAAAGAGCATTTTTACAAAATGTATTCACAACTAGGGCTGAACGATACATCGAATTTTCATCGTCATCATGATATGAACTCACGCAATGAACACATCTCAACAGACAGCCTGACACAATGAATAATGCCTGGTTCAGATTACAAGATTTTTGTGTCTGTTAAAATGTCACGGTGTCAGATTACACGATTTTGACTCCTAACAAGAAACATGTCAGACTACACGTTGCTTTCCGACCAGTCATCGCATGCCGTCACATGCACACATTCACTCGCAAACATTCACTCACACACGTTCACTCGCACACACTCACACACACACTCACACTCACTGTCCCTCGCTCACTCACTTGCGCTCTCTCACTCACTCACTCTCTCAAGCACACACACACACTCACTGTCCCTCGCTCACACACTCGCGCACACACACCTGCTCACTACACACACACTCGCTCACTGGCGCACACACACACTCACTGTTGTTCGCACTCTCACTCTCGCTCACATACTCAACCCGTCGTGGAGGACCGTTCAAAAATTAAACATGCTAGTCTTTCTGTCATGATGTCCTGAAGCATCGCAGAGGTTGTCGCCCACTATGACACGCTATATGAGATGAAACGATCGAATCTTGCGTCCCGACACCCATTGTCGTTTACGAATCCCCACGACACCCTACGTCAAACAGATTGTGCCAAAATCGTGCTAAAATCGTGAAATCTGAACCAGGCAGGTAATAAACTTTTGACCTAACACGCAAATAACCTATTAAAGCACTAAGACATGGGAACAGTATAGCTAACATTCACATTCAGGCTAAACTAGTACATAATTTAAAAAAATGCTTTTTATAATCTTAGGGGTAATGCTGTAAAGAATTTTAATACAAAGTAATAACTAGTACAACACTAGGATCTAATCCATTTGCTGGGTGAAATTTGACACAACAGGCGTTTAAAAAAAATCTTTTAAATAAACATTTGGTTAATTGGCACATACTGTGTTTTTGTCTTTATTGAATGGTATTGAAAGTTACTCATTGTCACATTATGAATATTTTCTTGTGAACTTAAGAGAAGATCCAGGTATATTCACAGATGGTTCTTTAAGATGGTAAGGGGGTCATTTAAAAGCTTACATTTAAATGAGCTTTATATACTCAACACTTATAAAATCAAGACCACTACATGTACAGGATATCAACGATCAATTAATGTTTGATGCTTTGAAAAGAATAACATGCATTCATATTCAGACACACCTGTTAACGTGTCTTCACACAGCTTCACTGAACAGCATCCAAATGGCATTTTAATCCAGAAGTGTGCATAATTGGAGGAATATTGATACATTTAGAAGTTTGTTTCATTTATTTAGACAAAATCATTATTTCTATTCATATTCCAATAAACTATGCGATCTGATGAGCAGAAGTGGCTTCCAGCGATTGCTGTTATGACCAAAGTAGGTATAGTAGGTGTGGTGTCATATTATAATTTTAAACTACAGTACAGTTGTTTTTTAATTTTTACATAACAAAAAAAAAATTAAACAATTATTTAAAAAAACAATAAAAATGAATTATAATTTAACACACTTCAATGATTGGTTTAAACAAAAAGGAAAATGTGCAGTATGATCGATGGGGTGTCACAGTTAAGTGCCTTTTATAAAGTAACTGCACATGCGTCCTCTACTTGGGTCCTTCACACAAACGAATCTGCCATTTAAAACAATACAAATGATGCACTGTTGCTCAGTATTAAGTTATAGATTGTGCTGTATGATTTCTTTTCATTTGCTACGACCTGGCTACACAAGAAGCACGTGCAGGGACGTGCAGATGGTAGTCATGGTAACGAACACAATATAAACCTGTTGTGCGTCTGTGCTGAGCTTCCGGTGGAATAACAACAAAAATGCACACTAATTAAGTGTCTGTGCTCTATATGCAACCACTAATCAGCCTATTCTGTTTGGTTAGTAAAAAAAAAAAAAAAACTTTTATGATTGCGGATTAGATCCTAGAACCCCTGACACGAGAGGCAAAAGTTCAACCGCTGGACTATTAACGTAGACAGACAAACATCGCGGATATGCATTTATCAGCCTGAAAATATTTGGTAGTAGGATCTACAACTAATAGCAGCTAGATCTCATTAAACAATCAATTATACCCAATGCACTGTTTCTAAATTTCTGGACATCGTAACGTTATTTTTTATTTTTTTATTAATTGTTATTGGTACTTTAAAATAGTAAGAGGGTCTGCACATCCAAAACGCTAAAAATCAGTATATATTACCATATAAATATTGAAATGTAAACATTGTCACAAATCATAAACAGTTTTATAAGCAATAAATTGGAATACATATACGTTAATAATTCTAATTATTATTCTGAAGTGCTGTTGGGTGGGGCCTGTAGAATGTGCAAAAACAGCCAATCAAACATGCAGCACTCATATTAATACTGGCGGTAAATCGCAGTTCCCCTCACTTGTCTTTGAGATGGCACCACGAGTATGGATAGTTGGCAGTTCTATTATGCGCAGGTTGCGTTCTCACATATGTGAGCAGGGCCTGGATGCAAACCTCGATCTTCCCTGTAAGATCACTTGGGATGGCAGAGGAGGTAGACTCTGGGAGCAATTGCTTCCAGCTCTGCGCTCTCTTCGGAGCAGAGCTCAAGCTCCGGACATTTTGATAATACACCTGGGTGGAAACAGTTTGCTCCGGGAGGGCCGCGATCGCTTGAGTTTCCTTAGGGAAATAACGCGGGACCTGGGCACATGTTTCGAGATGTTTCCCAGGACGAGGCTGGTGTTCTCATACATTCTGCCACGCTTGAAATGGAGAGGTCAGATTGGCAGGTCTGCCTACGGCGTGGAACGCAGCCGGCGGTTCATCAATGGGAAGGTTACCGGCTTCTTGGCAGGGAGACAGATGCGCGCCATTCGCCATCGAAACATCGGCCTCTCCCATCTGTGCAGAGACGGAGTTCACCTGAGCACAGAGGGAAACCGGCTTCTCCTGGACAACCTCAGAGAAGCTCTGCGGGTGGAACTCCAAAGCTGAAGCCACCATGTCTTACCCCCTCTGCCATCCCAGGCAACAACGGCTCTTTTAAGAGCCACCCACTCATTCAAATAAAGAGCGTTTTTACAAATGTATTAAATTATTTGTTCTTCACATTACTTGAGGTCAGGTGGCGGATACTTGTTGTTATAAAATAAAAATTTCGATGACGCACAAATCTAAAAAGCGCGGTCACAGAAAATTTGTTTTTAAATCATTTCAAGCGCGAAACGACTCGCGCGCTGTTTATGTGCTGCACACAACCAAAACGTGCTAACAGAACAGTGCTTTTAATGGTATTTTAAGCCATTGCGGATCTATGCATTTGTTCACGTCAAAATTCTATGCACTAATAAAATAGGCTAAACTAGTATCTCATTAAAACAAATGATAGGAAATCTTATGACTTTATAATAATTAAAAAAGGAACTTAGTTTAAATCTATCAATATATAGTGTTCACTCAGAACAACATAACCGTTAGAGCCACCTAGAAACCATATTGCAACATATAAGCCATATCCACAATATCTTACAGACATGGTTGTTGGCTCAGCCGAAAAAAGTCCCAAAGATTTAATATTGGCACAAAATTTGTGAGATTATATCTTTGGATCAGAAAGACAAAATTACTTGGGGTTGGGCTCTTTTGAGCTCGGCCTATAGCTAATGTTTTTTTTTTTTTGGCGGCCACCTTGAATGGTGATAGATGACTGACTGCAGCGCTCGTGACAGGGGGCGCTTGTTTCTGAAAGAACGAGCATAGAGAGAGACAGAGCCGGTCGCGCGCGCGCGCGCACTATCACTGTATTCAAACTGCCTTTCCCTCCCTCCATGGCGCAAAAAATCAATCATTAATATGTAGCCGCCCTTTCTCTAAAACCATTCACCCTTTTCTGACAAAACGTATAGGAATATTTGCTTTATCTGATGACATTGTGTGTATTTTCACAAACATAGGGTGCGAGTTGACAGACATTTTTTACACATGGCGTAGCAAGTGAATACAAGAACTAAAGCCCCGCCTCATCCAGTTCGAGTATCGGACCTGGTTGAAACACTAATGCATGAGTGTTTCAACCAGGTCCGGTACCCGAACTGGGTGAGGCGGGGCTTTAGTTCTTTGCATTAGTCGTCTAGGTAGACTAATACGCGCTCCCTACTGAGTCTCAAAGGGAAAAGCACTAGCTGCGTTTTTCTCGAACGTGAGGAGTGACACCTTCGAACACGAATCCCAGGAAGTGCCTGTGATGAGAGCTATCTGAATGTGAAAGTATGCGTCTTTCAGATCCACCGTCTGTACATGCATGTGGTACTACAATTTCCATTCTGTCCAAGAAAATGTATTAATACAGATTTTCCATTAATTCTAGAAAACATACACACAATGTCATCAGATATAAGCTAAGCATATTCATATACGTTTTGTAAGAAAAGGGTGAATGTTATTTGAGAAAGGGTGTCTTCATATTACTGGCATAGCCAAATCAAACCTTTCAAATGTAAGAAATATTTGTGGAAGGTTACTTTAACCTTAAAGTTTCCGTGCATTTTTACAGATTGCGGGAAAAGGGGAAACTCCTTTTCCTCGATTTACTGAAGCCTATAATGTAAAACGCATTTTGCATCTGCACAGCTAGCACAGTGAGTGTCTGGCTCGCTCATTGGCTGTGCTGCGGCAACTGCACACATCCAATGGCGCGGGTGCCTCTGACATGTGCGCCAATGAACTATCATCACGCCATTACACGTCAGCCCGCCAAGGGGGCGCGGCCTTAGCCCATATTATTATTCTTTTATGATATTTTTAGACCCCGAAAAACTTCATTTTAGCAGGTTTAACAACTGAAGCGACAACTTGCCAGGTTACTAAAGTGCGGCCGGCTACGAAATATATTTCGTTCCCTACTCTCAGGGAACTGAGGTTACAATATACTGAGGAGTTCCCTTTTCGAACGGTCACTTCATTTTGCGTAGCTATACGCAGTGGGGACGCCATGCAAAACGCCGCACTATAAGTAACTGGTTGCATTCTGCAGCTCACGACCCCTCAACTCAGGATTTACACACAGTTCTACAGTATAAATCACTACATCTGCTGTTAATATTTACATAGGTCAGGTAGAAAAATTGCCCATAGGTTGTTTTAAAAGTTAATTTGATGAGAATTTGATTATACCAAAATAAACAAGCATGCATTTTGTTTGTAATTTGTGTCATGTACGACTATTGTGCATCTGACATAATACTATTATGGTAAATGTGATGTCCTAATTATAAAACATATCAGATTAGATTAGTAATGAGGCTGAATGCCATACTAAAGGCACTCGTTATTAAAGATTTTAAGAACTCTAAATATTTTAACCATCTTAGACAACTACCAACTACCTAGTAACACCATAGCAACAACCAAAAATACCTTAGCAACCACCTAGTAATACCATAGCAACCACCTAGTAACACCATAGCAACCACCCAGAACACCCTAGCAACCGTTTAGAGCCACCTAGCAACCATATTCCAACATATAGAAGCCATATTTCAGCCCCACAATATCGTATAGACATGTTTGTTGGCTTGTATGCAGTCGTACAGAACACCCTAGCAGCCGAGTGGCGAGTTTTGCCACTGCAAGCACCACTTCACATTTTCTTCAGGAAATGTACATTCTAGTTAGTGGTGCTTTTTTGAAAGCATCACTATTGTTATTGCTCATACTTATTATTATTCTTTTTATTATTCTGGACAAAAGTTTGGCGCGTAACTCGCCCCGCACCATTTGTCACAGACCCCTGAGTGAGGTGTTAAATCGACCGGCTCATTGAGGAGAGGTGTGCTATGACTTTTCTAAGCGATCAGGTGTACGATGTTCGCACAGCGGACGAAAAAGCGGCCAAAAAAGTCCCATTGACTTTACATTGGGAGTTCTAAAAATATTTGAATCCCAACCGACGTTTTCACACACACACCACTCCAAAGGGCCTGACACCCCTGCATCTCTCCCTCTCTCTCTCCCTCAGAGGATTTATATTATCAAGCAGCCAATAAGTAATGGCCTAAAATCTTCATAGCCACACCCTAGCAACCAGTTTCAGCACCCTAGCAACCACTAAGAGCTCCATAGCAACCACCCTAAACAAAAAAAAAAACATTTTTTAATTTTTTTTTATTTTTTAAAGCAATTTTACTCTCGTGGCCTTGCGATATCGCTCCATGCTGGTGCCTATTCGGCCATAGGCACGAGGCCGCAGGCCGAGTGCCGTACAGAAGGCACTCGTTATTAAAGATTTTAAGAACTCTCTAAAAACTCCATAGTAACCATCTTTGACAACTACCAACCACCTAGTAACACCATAGCAACTAACAAAAACACCTTAGCAACCACCCTGAACACCATAGCAACGTCTAGAAATGCTCTAGTAACCACAAAAAACTCTAGCAAGCACCCAAAACACTCTAGCAACTGCCTAGCAACTGCCTAGCAACCACCCAAAACACCTAGCAACCACCCAGAACACCCTAGCAACTGCCTAGCAATGCCCTAGCATCCACCCAGAATACCATAGCAACTGCCTAGCAACACCATAGCAACCACCCAGAACACCCTAGCAACCACCTAGCAACGCCCTAGCAACCACCAAGAATACCCTAGCAACTGCCTAGCAACCACCCAGAACACCTTAGCAACTGCCGAGCAACACCATAGCAACCACCCAGAACACCCTAGCAACCACCTGGCAACATGCTAATCAAGCTGGCAACATGTTAATCAAGCTAGCATCATGCTAGCAACATGCTAATCAAGCTAGCATCATGCTAGCAACATGCTAATCATGCTAAAATCATGCTAGCAACATGCTAATCAAGCTAGCCTCATGCTAGCAACATGCTAATCATGCTAGCATTATGCTACCAACATGCTAATAAAGCTAGCATAATGCTAGCATCATGCTAATCAAGCTAGCATCATGCTAGCAACATGCTAATCATGCTAGCATAATGCTAGCAACATGCTAATCAAACTAGCATCATGTTAGCAACATGCTAATCAAGCTAGCATCATGCTAGCAACATGCTAAAATCATGCTAGCAACATGCTAATCAAGCTAGCCTCATGCTAGCAACATGCTAATCATGCTAGCATTATGCTACCAACATGCTAATAAAGCTAGCATAATGCTAGCATCATGCTAATCAAGCTAGCATCATGCTAGCAACATGCTAATCATGCTAGCATAATGCTAGCAACATGCTAATCAAACTAGCATCATGTTAGCAACATGCTAATCATGCTAGCAACATGCTAATCAAGCTAGCATAATGCTAACAACATGCTAATCATGTTAACATCTAGCTAAAAACATGCTAGCAAAATGCTAGCAACATGCTAATCAAGCTAGCCTCATGCTAGCAACATGCTAATCATGCTAGCATTATGCTACCAACATGCTAATAAAGCTAGCATAATGCTAGCATCATGCTAATCAAGCTAGCATCATGCTAGCAACATGCTAATCATGCTAGCATAATGCTAGCAACATGCTAATCAAACTAGCATCATGTTAGCAACATGCTAATCATGCTAGCAACATGCTAATCAAGCTAGCATAATGCTAACAACATGCTAATCATGTTAACATCTAGCTAAAAACATGCTAGCAAAATGCTAATCATGCTAGCATCTTGTTAAAAGCATGCTAGCAACATGCTAATCATGCTAGCATCTAGCTAAAAACATGCTAGCAAAATGCTAATCATGCTAGCATCTTGTTAAAAGCATGCTAGCAACATGCTAATCATGCTAGCATCATCCAACCAACATGCTAATCCTGCTAGCATCATTCTAACAACATGTTAATCATAGTAAATCATGCTGGAATGTGGTAAATCGTAGTACATCATCTTAGAAACATGGTAAATCGTGGTAAATAATGCTAAAATGTGGTATATCATGGTATCACAACATGAAAATTGTGTTAGCATCTGCCCAGTGGCGAATTTTGCCACTGCAAGCACCACTTCACATTTTCTTCAGGAAATGTACATTCTAGTTATTATTATTCTTCTGTTAAAAACTGTTGACTCAAACTCGTCCTAGAGCTTTAACTCTACATACTCCAAACTCGGCTCAGACACTCAAACTGATCTGAAGTTAGTTGCTATATCTTTTCAGACTGATCGGACTTACGGTTTTCCTAAAAATGACGATCAAAACTCGGAAAAACTCCCATTGACTTACATTGGGGAGTTCTAAAAACATTTGAATCCAAACTGCCGTTTTCACACACACAGACTCCAAAGGGCCTGACAGCCCTGCGTCTCTCCCTCTCTCTCTCCCTCAGAGGATTTATATTATCAAGCAACCAATAAGTAATGGCCTAAAATCTTCATAGCCACACCATAGCAACCAGTTTCAGCACCCTAGCAACCACTAAGAGCTCCCTAGCAACCACCCTAAACCAAAAAAATTTTTTTTTTACATTTTTTGGTATTTTTTAACGCAATATTACACTCGTGGCCTTGCGATATTGCTCCATGCTTGTGCCTATTCGGCCATAAAGATTTTAAGAACTCTATAAAAACTCCATAGTAACCATCTTTGACAACTACCAACCACCTAGTAACACCATAGCAACTACCAAAAATACCTTAGCAACCATCTTGAACACCCTAGCAACATCTAGAAATGCTCTAGTAACCACCAAATATACCCTAGCAACCACCCAGAACACCCTAGCAACTGCCTAGCAACCCCCCAGAACACCTAGCAACTGCCTAGCAACCACCCAGAACACCTAGCAACTGCCTAGCAACAACCCAGAACACCCTAGCAACCGCCTAGCAACACCATAGCAACCTGCCAGAACACCCTAGCAACCGCCTAGCAACCACCCAGAATACCTTAGCAACCGCCTAGCAACACCATAGCAACCACCCAGAACACCCTAGCAACCGCCTAGCAACCACCCAAAATACCCTAGCAACCGCCTAGCAACACCATAGCAACCACCCAGAACACCCTAGCAACCGCCTAGCAACCACCCAGAATACCTTAGCAACCGCCTAGCAACACCATAGCAACCACTCAGAACACCCTAGCAACTGCCTAACAACCACCCAGAACACCCTAGCAACCACCCAAAATATCCTAGCAACCGCCTAGCAACCACCCAGAACACCCTACAACCGCCTAGCAACCACCCAGAACACCCTAGCAACCACCCAAAATACCCTAGCAACCGCCTAGCAACCACCCAAAAGACCCTAGCAACCACCGAAAATATCTTAGAAACCGCCTAGCAACTACCCAAAAGACCCTAGCAACCACCCAAAATGCCCTAGCAACCGCCTAGCAACCACCCAGAATACCCTATCAACCACCTAAAATACCCTAGCAACCACCTAAAATACCCTAGCAACCGCCTATCAACCACCCAAAAGACCCTAGCAACCACCCAAAATATCCTAGCAACCGCCTAGCAACCACCCAGAACACCCTAGTAACCACCCAGAATACCCTAGCAACCGCCTAGCAACCACCCAGAACACCCTAGCAACCACCCAAAATACCCTAGCAACCGCCTAGCAACCACCCAAAAGACCCTAGCAACCACCGAAAATATCTTAGAAACCGCCTAGCAACTACCCAAAAGACCCTAGCAACCACCCAAAATACCCTAGCAACCGCCTAGCAACCACCCAGAATACCCTAGCAACCACCTAAAATACCCTAGCAACCACCTAAAATACCCTAGCAACCGCCTATAAACCACCCAAAAGACCCTAGCAACCACCCAAAATATCCTAGCAACCGCCTAGCAACCACCCAGAACACCCTAGCAACCGCCTAGCAACCACCCAGAACACCCTAGCAACCACCCAAAACACCCTAGCAACCGCCTAGCAACCACCCAAAAGACCCTAGCAACCACCAGAAATATCCTAGCAACCGCCTAGCAACCACTCAGAATACCCTAGCAACCGCCTACCAAAAAACTTTCTGGTCCAAACTTTCTCAAGCCAACTTAAAGTTTGTCTCGACGAACTTTCGCATCTAGTTATTATTATTCTTCTTACTAAAATTTTATACTCTATCTACTCCTAGAGCTTTAACTCTACATACTCCAAACTCGGCTCAGACACTCAGACTGATCTGACCAGGTGTGCTCTATCTTTTCAGACTGATCGGACTTACGGTTTTCCTAAAAATGACGATCAAAACTCGGAAAAACTCCCATTGACTTACATTGGGGAGTTCTAAAAAATTCAAATCCAGATTCAAACTCACCAACCGACGAAAATTCAAATCAAAATACCTTGAAGACTAAACCAAACTGCCATTCTATATACTATATTAGCCATTGAGACTCAATTAAACTAATAAACTCATCTATCTATCTACTTCAAACTATTTAAAACTTTAAACTACTTTAAACTTCAAACTAAATTAAACTTCAAACTAATATAAACTTTAAACTTAAGCTTTAACTCATTTAAATTTATAAACTGTACACTCATTTAAACTTATAAACTCTAAACTCATTTAAACTTATAAACTCAAAACTCATTTAAACTTATAAACTAAACCCAAAAACTTGTACACTTATAAACTCATCCATTTATACACTTATAAACTCTAAACTCATAAACTCTGAGTGTGTGTGTGTGTGTGTGTGTGTGTGAACACACACACACTCTAAACTCATTTAAACTTAAACTCTAAACTCATTTAAACTTATAAACTCAAAACTCAAAAACTCGTAAACTACTTTAAACTTCAAACCACTTTAAACTTCTTAAGTTTAAAGCTCCCAGCTCGCAAGCAACTCCATAGCAACCAAACTTGAGTACCCTAGCAACCGTTTTACAAGACCTATATCTCTGCATCAGAACATCGTATAGAGAGGAGGTTTGGCTCTTTTGACTCATGCTAGCAAACAGCACTTCCAACATGCTACACATGCTAGCAGTGAATAGCTACATGCTAATAGCGATTAGTTAAGTGTTAAATCATGCCAAGATCATACTAAGAACTCTATAAAAACTCCATAGTAACCATCTGTGACAACTACCAACCACCTAGTAACACCATAGCAACCACCCAGAACACCCTAGCAACCGCCTAGCAACCACCCAGAATACCTTAGAAACCGCCTAGCAACACCATAGCAACCACCCAGAACACCCTAGCAACCGCCTAGCAACCACCCAGAAAACCTTAGCAACCGCCTAGCAACCACCCAAAACACACTAGCAACTGCCTAGCAACCACCCAGAATACCCTAGCAACTGCCTAGCAACACCATATCAACCACCTAGAACACCCTAGCAACCACCTAGCAACCACCCAGAACACCCTAGCAACCGCCTAGCAACCACCCAGAATACCTTAGCAACCACCTAGCAACACCATAGCAACCACCCAGAACACCCTAGCAACCGCCTAGCAACCACCCAAAACACACTAGCAACTGCCTAGCAACCACCCAGAACACCCTAGTAACCGCCTAGCAACCACCCAAAATACCCTAGCAACCGCTTAGCAACACCCTAGCAACCACCCAGAACACCCTAGCAACCGCCTAACAACCACCTAGCAACACCATAGCAACCACCCAGAACCGCCTAGCAACACCCTAGTAACCACCTAAAATACCCTAGCAACCGCTTAGCAACACCCTAGCAACGACCCAGAACACCCTAGCAACCACCTAGCAACCACTTAGCAACACCATAGCAACCACCCAGAACACCCTAGCAACCGCCTAGCAACCATCCAGAATACCCCAGATACCACCTAGCAACCACCCAGAACACCTTAGCAACCCACTAGAAACACCCTAGCAACTTTTTAACTTTAAACTACTTCAAACTTTAAACTAATTTAAACTTTAAACTAAAAACTTCAAACTACTTTAAACTGTAAACTAAATTAAACTTCAAACTGCTTTAAACTTTAAACTAAATTAAACTTCAAACTACTTTAAACTTTAAACTAAATTAAACTTCAAACTAAATTAAACTTCAAACTACTTAAATCTTCAAACTACTTTAAACTTTAAACTTTCCAGTCCAAACTTTCTCAAGCCAACTTAAAGTTTGTCTCGACAAACTTTTTAATCTAGTTAAGTTGGCTTGAGAAAGCCAACTTACTGATATTGTACTTAAACTTATTATTATTATTCTTCTTCTTCTGACCCTTAAAATTTACAATTTGAATGCAGCCTAGAGCTTTAACTCTACATACTCCAAACTCGGCTCAGACACTCAGACTGTTCTGACTCGGTATGCTATATCTTTTCTAACTGATCGGACTTACGGTTTTCCTAAAAATGACGATCAAAACTCGGAAAAAAACATTTGAATTAAAATTGCGGAATGTTCAGGTTTTTTAAACTGCCAAACTGCCAAAAATTCAAATTTAAATCCCTTGAAACCCTAAACTAAATCAAACTGCCAAAAATTCAAATCTAAACTCCTTGAAACCCTAGACTAAATCAAACTGCCATTCTATATCATATAAAAGCCATTGAGACTAATTTAAACTAATAAACTCATCTATCTATCTACTTCAAACTATTTTAATCTTCAAACTACTTTAAACTTCAAACTAAATTAAACTTTAAACTAATTAAAACTTTTTAAATGTCAAACTTATATAAACTTTAAACTTCAAACTACTGAATTTACTTCATTTTAACTTATAAACTCTAAACGCATGTAAACTCTGAGTGTGTAAGTGTTATCGAGTTAGTGTGTGTGTGTGTGAGTGTATGTGAGTTAATGTATGTGTGTGTGTGTGTGTGTAACCGCCTAGAACACCATAGCAACCACTGAGAACACCCTAGCAACCGCCTAGCAACCACCCAGAACACCCTAGCAACCACCCAAAATACCTTTGCAACCACCTAGCAACCACCCAGGACACCATAGCAACCACCCAGAACACCCTAGCAACCACCCAGAATACCGTAGCAACCACTCAAAACACCCTAGCAACTGCCTAACAACCACCCAGAAAACCTTAACAACCACCCAAAATACCTTAGAACACCCTAGCAACACCATAGCAACCACTCAGAACACCCTAGCAACCACCCAAAATAACTTAGAACACCCTAGCAACACCATAGCAACCACTCAGAACACCGTAGCAACTGCCTAACAACCACCCAGAACACCCTAGCAACCACACAAAATGCCTTAGAACACCCTAGCAACACCATAGCAACCACTCAGAACACCGTAGCAACTGCCTAACAACCACCCAGAACACCCTAGCAACCACCCAAAATAACTTAGAACACCCTAGCAACACCATAGCAACCACTCAGAACACCCTAGGAACCACCCAAAATACCTTAGGACACCCTAGCAACACCATAGCAACCACTTAGAACACCCTAGCAACACCATAGCAACCACCCAGAACACCCTAGCAACCACCCAAAATACCTTAGAACACCATAGCAACACCATAGCAACCACTCAGAACACCCTAGCAACCACCCAAAATACCTTAGAAAACCCTAGTAACACCATAGCAACCACTCAGAACACCCTAGCAACCACCCAAAATACCTTAGGACACCCTAGCAACACCATAGCAACCACTCAGAACACCCTAGCAACTGCCTAACAACCACCCAGAACACCCTAGAAACCACCCAAAATACCTTAGAACACCCTAGCAACTGCCTAACAACCACCCAGAACACCCTAGAAACCACCCAAAATACCTTAGAACACCCTAGCAACACCATAGCAACCACTCAGAACACCGTAGCAACTGCCTAACAACCACCCAGAACACCCTAGCAACCACCCAAAATGCCTTAGAACACCCTAGCAACACCATAGCAACCACTCAGAACACCGTAGCAACTGCCTAACAACCACCTTGAACACCCTAGCAACCACCCAAAATAACTTAGAACACCCTAGCAACACCATAGCAACCACTCAGAACACCCTAGGAACCACCCAAAATACCTTAGGACACCCTAGCAACACCATAGCAACCACTCAGAACACCCTAGCAACCACCCAAAATACATTAGAACACCCTAGCAACCACTCAGAACACCCTAGCAACCACTCAAAATACCTTAGAACACCCTAGCAACACCATAGCAACCACCCAGAATACCCTAGCAACCACCCGAAATACCTTAGAACACCCTAGCAACACCATAGCAACCACCCAGAACACCCTAGCAACCACCCAAAATACCTTAGGACACCCTAGCAACACCATAGCAACCACTCAGAACACCCTAGCAACCACCCAAAATACCTTAGAAAACCCTAGTAACACCATAGCAACCACTCAGAACACCCTAGCAACCACCCAAAATACCTTAGGACACCCTAGCAACACCATATCAACCACTCAGAACACCCTAGGAACCACCCAAAATACCTTAGGACACCCTAGCAACACCATAGCAACCACTCAGAACACCGTAGCAACTGCCTAACAACCACCCAGAACACCCTAGCAACCACCCAAAATACCATAGAACACCCTAGCAACACCATAGCAACCACTCAGAACACCCTAGCAACCACCAAAAAGACCTTAGGAACCACCCAGAACACCCTAGCAACCTTTGCGGTCCAAACTTTCTCAAGCCAACTTAAAGTTTGTCTCGACGAACTTTCGCATCTAGTTAGTGGTGCTTGCTGAAAGCAAGGCATCACTATTGTTATTGCTCATACTTATTAGTGGTGCTTGCTGAAAGCAAGGCATCACTATTGTTATTGCTCATACTTATTAGTGGTGCTTGCTGAAAGCAAGGCATCACTATTGTTATTGCTCATACTTATTAGTGGTGCTTTTTTAAAAGCATCACTATTGTTATTGCTCATACTTATTATTATTAGTGGTGCTTTTCAAAGCAACACTATTGTTATTGCTCATAATTATTCCACACAAAGTTTGGCGCGTAACTCGCCCCGCACCGTTTGTCACAGACCTCTGAGTGAGGTGTCAAATCGACCGGCTCATTGAGGAGAGGTGTGCTATGACTTTTCTAAGCGATCGGGTGTACGATGTTCGCACAGCGGACGAAAAAGCGGCCAAAAAAGTCCCATTGACTTTACATTGGGCATTCTAAAAAATTCAAATCCAAACCGACGTTTTCACACACACAGACTCCAAAGGGCCTGACACCCCTGCGTCTCTCCCTCTCTCTCTCCCTCAGAGGATTTATATTATCAAGCAACCAATAAGTAATGGCCTAAAATCTTCATAGCCACACCCTAGCAACCAATTTCAGCACCCTAGCAACCACTAAGAGCTCCCTAGCAACCACCCTAAACAAAAAAAAAACATTTTTTATTTTTTATTTATTTTTTAAAGCAATTTTACTCTCGTGGCCTTGCGATATCACTCCATGCTTGTGTCTATTCGGCCATAGTACTGAAGGCACTCGTTATTAAAGATTTTAAGAACTTTATAAAAACTCCATAGTAACCATATTTGACAACTACCAACCACCTAATAACACCATAGCAACTACCAAAAATACCTTAGCAACCACCCTGAACACCCTAGCAACGTCTAGAAATGCTCTAGTAACCACCAAAAAACTCTAGCAACCACCCAGAACACCCTAGCAACTGCCTAGCAACCACCCAGAACACCTAGCAACTGCCTAGCAACCACCCAGAACACCTAGCAACCACATAGAACACCCTAGCAACTGCCTAGCAACGCCCTAGCATCCACCCAGAATACCATAGCAACTGTCTAGCAACCCCATAGCAACCACCCAGAACACCCTAGCAACCACCTAGCAACGCCCTAACAACCACCAAGAATACCCTAGCAACTGCCTAGCAATCACCAAGAATACCCTAGCAACTGCCTAGCAACCACCCAGAACACCTTAGCAACTGCCTAGCAACACCATAGCAATCACCCAGAAAACCCTAGCAAACCACCTGGCAACAGTATCTTGCTAAAAACATGTTAGCAACATGCTAATCATGCTAGCATCATGCTAGCAATATGCTAATCAAGCTAGCATAATGCCAACATCATGCTAATCAAGCTAGCATCATGCTAGCAATATGCTAATCAAGCTAGCATAATGCTAGCAACATGCTAATCATGTTAGCATCTAGCTAAAAACATGCTAGCAAAATGACAATCATGCTGGCATCTTGTTAAAAGCATGCTAGCAAACATGCTAATCATGCTAGCATCATGCTACCAACATGCTAATCAAGCTAGCATCATGCTAACATCATGCTAATCAAGCTAGCATCATGCTAGCAAAATGCTAATCATGCTAGCATCATGCTACCAACATGCTAATCAAGCTAGCATCATGCTAACAACATGCTAATCAAGCTAGCATAATGCTAACAACATGTTAATCAAGCTAGCATAATGCTAGCAGCATGTTAGCATCTAGCTAAAAACATGCTAGCAAAATGCTAATCATGCTAACATCTTGTTAAAACCATGCTAGCAACATGCTAATCATGCTAACATCTTGTTAAAACCATGCTAGCAACATGCTAATCATGCTAGCATCATGCTACCAACATGCTAATCATGTTAACAACATGCTAATCATGCTAGCATCATTCTAACAACATGTTAATCATAGTAAATCATGCTGGAATGTGGTAAATCGTAGTAAATCATCTTAAAAACATGGTAAATTGTGGTAAATAATGCTAAAACGTGGTATATCATGGTATCACAACATGTTAATTGTGTTAGCATCTGCCCAGTGGCGAGTTTTGCCACTGCAAGCACCACTTCACATTTTCTTCAGGAAATGTACATTCTAGTTATTCTTATTCTTATTATTCTGGACAAAGTTTGGCGCGAAACTCGCCCCGCACCGTTTGTCACAGACCTATGAGTGAGGCATCAAATCGACCGGCTCATTGAGGAGAGGTGTGCTATGACTTTTCTAAGCGATCGGGTGTACGATGTTCGCACAGCGGACGAAAAAGCGGCCAAAAAAGTCCCATTGACTTTACATTGGGAGTTCTAAAAATATTTGAATCCCAACCGACGTTTTCACACACACACCACTCCAAAGGGCCTGACACCCCTGCGTCTCTCCCTCTCTCTCTCCCTCAGAGGATTTATATTATCAAGCAGCCAATAAGTTATGGCCTAAAATCTTCATAGCCACACCCTAGCAACCAGTTTCAGCACCCTAGCAACCACTAAGAGCTCCCTAGCAACCACCCTAAACCAAAAAAAAAAATTTTTTTTATTTTTTTGTATTTTTTAATGCAATATTACACTCGTGGCCTTGCGATATTGCTCCATGCTTGTGCCTATTCGACCATAGGCACGAGGCCGCAGGCCGAGTGCCGTACTGAAGGCACTCGTTATTAAAGATTTTAATAACTCTATAAAAACTCCATAGTAACCATCTTTGACAACTACCAACCACCTAGTAACACCATAGCAACTAAAAAAATACCTTAGCAACCATCCTGAACACCCTAGCAACGTCTAGAAATGCTCTAGTAACCAGCAAAAAACTCTAGCAACCACCCAGAACATCCTAGCAACTGCCTAGCAACCACCCAGAACACCTAGCAACTGCCTAGTAACCACCCAGAACACCTAGCAACTGCCTAGCAACCACCCAGAACACCCTAGCAACGCCCTAGCATCCACCCAGAATACCATAGCAACTGCCTAGCAACACCATAGCAACCACCCAGAACACCCTAGCAACGCCCTAGCAACCACCCAGAATACCCTAGCAACTGCCTAGCAACCACCAAGAATACCCTAGCAACCACCCAGAATACCCTAGCAACCGCCTAGCAACACCATAGGAACCACCCAGAATACCCTAGCAACTGCCTAGCAACGTCCTAGCAACCACCAGAATACCCTAGCAACCGCCTAGCAACACCATAACAACCACCCAGAACACCCTAGCAACTGCCTAGCAACGCCCTAGCAACAACCCAGAATACCCTAGCAACACCATAGCAACCAACCAGAACACCCTAGCAACTGCCTAGCAACGCCCTAGCAACCACCAAGAATACCCTAGCAACCGCCTAGCAACCACCCAGAATACCCTAGCAACTGCCTAGCAACGCCCTAGCAACCACCCAGAACACCCTAGCAACCGCCTAGCAACACCATAGCAACCACCCAGAACACCCTAGCAACGTCATAGCAACCACCTAGAATACCCTAGCACCCGCCTAGCAACACCATAGCAACCACCCAAAACACCCTAGCAACTGCCTAGCAACGCCCTAGCAACCACCAAGAATACCCTAGCAACCGCCTAGCAACCACCCAGAATACCCTAGCAACCGCCTAGCAACACCATAGCAACCACCCAGAATACCCTAGCAACGCCCTAGCAACCACCCATAATACCCTAGCAACCGCCTAGCAACACCATGCAACCACCCAGAACACCATAGCAACCACCCAGAATACCCTAGCAACCACACAGAACACCCTAGCAACCACCTGAACAACATGAATAAGCCATATCTCTGCACCAGAACATCGTACAGACATGGTTGTTGGCTCGTATGCAATCATGTACAACACCCTAGCAACCGAGTGGCGAGTTTTGCCACTGCAAGCACCTCTTCACATTTTCTTCAGGAAATGTACATTCTAGTTATTAGTGGTGCTTGCTGAAAGCAAGGCATCACTATTGTTATTGCTCATACTTATTATTCTTTTTATTATTATTCTTCCACACAAAAGTTTGGCGCGTAACTCGCCCCGCACCGTTTGTCACAGACCCCTGAGTGAGGTGTCAAATCGACCGGCTCATTAAGGAGAGGTGTGCTATGACTTTTATAAGCGATCGGGGGTGCGGTGTTCGCCCCAGGGGCGAAAAAGCGGCCAAAAAAGTCCCATTGACTTAACATTGCGACGAACTTTGACCACACGTAGCTCTGAGCGAGGATTTCGCAGAAACGTGTGATTTGCCACATTTGGAGAGGCTGACAGGCTCTGTAAGAACATACCTCACAATGGGGTAAAAGTTGCACCCCTGGGGGGCAGGAGATGCCCAAAGTTGCCCCATTGACTTACTATGGGGAAGGAACGTCCCGTGAAACACACATGCTTTTCCTACTATGGTAAATTGCATAGGGACTTTGTATTGAACGTAGCTCTGGATCACAGTGTCATAGAGAGAAGGGGGAGGGCTCATTTTACTCAGACGACCAATCAGTCTCTCAGGATCATTGTGAAGCTATCAAGCCACGCCCTAGCAACCATTTAGAGCCCCTTAGCAACAAGTTCCATAGACTTCCATTGAAAGAGTTCAAAGAGATATCTCCAGACTGAATTGTCATAGAAACGTGGGGGTGGTCTCATTTGACTCGGGGCAGCAAACAGCCAATCATGAATCACCTCAACACTTCCAAGCCCCTCCCTAGCAACCATTGTCGAGCACCTTAGCAACCAAAATCCAAAGAGGGATATCTTCCATTCTGAATGTCACAGAGGCATGGGAGTTGGTTTATATCATACATAGTGACAAGAAGCCTTTGGAGTTTAATGATTGGCAGCTGACAAGCCACTCCCTAGCAACCAAACAGAGTACCCTAGCAACCAATATCCAAAGAGGCATATCTTCCATTCTGAATGTCACAGAGGCATGGGAGTTGGATTATATCATTCATACTGACAAGAAGCCTTTGGAATTTCATCATTGACAGATGACAAGCCACTCCCTAGCAACCAAACAGAGTACCCTAGCAACCAAAATCCAAAGAGGCATATCTTCCATTCTGAATGTCGCAGAGGCATGGGAGTTGGTTTATATCATTCATAGTGACAAGAAGCCTTTGGAGTTTCATCATTGGCAGCTGACAAGCCACTCGCTAGCAACCAAATAGAGTACCCTAGCAACCGTTTAGCAAAACGTATATCTCTGCATCAGAACATCGTATAGAGATGGGGGTTGGCTCATTAGTTTCAGTTGGAAAACAGTCTGTAAATATCACCATGGTAACTGTGTATTCACGCCCTAGCAACCATTTAGAGCCACCTAGCAACCATATTGCAACATATAGAAGCCATATTTCAGCTCCACAACATCGTACAGACATGGTTGTTGGCTTGTATGCAATCATGTACAACACCCTAGCAACCGAGTGGCGAGTTTTGCCACTGCAAGCACCACTTCACATTTTCTTCAGGAAATGTACATTCTAGTTCTTTTTATTATTCTGGACAAAAGTTTGGCGCGTAACTCGCCCCGCACCATTTGTCACAGACCCCTGAGTGAGGTGTCAAATCGACCGGCTCATTAAGGAGAGGTGTGCTATGACTTTTATAAGCGATCGGGGGTGCGGTGTTCGCCCCAGGGGCGAAAAAGCGGCCAAAAAAGTCCCATTGACTTAACATTGAGACGAACTTTGACCACACGTAGCTCTGAGCGAGGATTTCGCAGAAACGTGTGATTTGCCACATTTGAAGAGGCTAACAGGCTCTGTAAGAACATACCTCACAATGGGGTAAAAGTTGCACCCCTGGGGGGCAGGAGCTGCCCAAAGTTGCCCCATTGACTTACTATGGGGAAGGAACGTCCCATGAAACACACATGCTTTTCCTACTATGGTAAATTGCATAGGGACTTTGTACTGAACGTAGCTCTGGATCACAGTGTCATAGAGACAAGGGGGAGGGCTCATTTTACTCAGACGACCAATCAGTCTCTCAGGATCATTGTGAAGCTATCAAGCCACGCCCTAGCAACCATTTAGAGCCCCTTAGCAACAAGTTCCATAGACTTCCATTGAAAGAGTTCAAAGAGATATCTCCAGACTGAATTGTCATAGAAACGTGGGGGTGGTCTCATTTGACTCGGGGCAGCAAACAGCCCATCATGAATGACCTCAACACTTCCAAGCCCCTCCCTAGCAACCATTGTCGAGCACCCTATCAACAAAAATCCAAAGAGGGATATCTTCCATTCTAAATGTCACAGAGGCATGGGAGTTGGTTTGTATCATTCATACTGACAAGCAGCCTTTGGAGTTTCATCATTGGCAGCTGCCAAGCCACTCCCTAGCAACCAAACAGAGTACCCTAGCAACCAAAATTCAAAGAGGGATATCTTCCATTCTGAATGTCACAGAGAAATGGGAGTTGGTTTATATCATTCATAGTGACAAGAAGCTTTTGCAGTTTCATCATTGGCAGCTGCCGAGCAACTCCATAGCAACCAAACAGAGTACCCTAGCAACCAAAATCCAAAGAGGGATATCTTCCATTGTGAATGTCACAGAGGCATGGGAGTTGGTTTATACCGTTCGTAGTGACAAGCAGCCTTTGCAGTTTCATCATTGGCAGCTGCCAAGCAACTCCATAGCAACCAAACAGAGTACCCTAGCAACCAAAATCCAAAGAGGGATATCTTCCATTGTGAATGTCACAGAGGCATGGGAGTTGGTTTATACCGTTCATACTGACAAGCAGCCTTTGCAGTTTCATCATTGGCAGCTGCCAAGCAACTCCATAGCAACCAAACAGAGTACCCTAGCAACCAAAATCCAAAGAGGCATATCTTCCATTGTGAATGTCACAGAGGCATGGGAGTTGGTTTATACCGTTCATACTGACAAGCAGCCTTTGCAGTTTCATCATTGGCAGCTGCCAAGCAACTCCATAGCAACCAAACAGAGTACCCTAGCAACCAAAATCCAAAGAGGCATATCTTCCATTGTGAATGTCACAGAGGCATAGGAGTTGGTTTATACCGTTCATACTGACAAGAAGCTTTTGCAGTTTCATCATTGGCAGCTGCCAAGCAACTCCATAGCAACCAAACAGAGTACCCTAGCAACCAAAATCCAAAGAGGGATATCTTCCATTCTGAATGTCACAGAGGCATGGGAGTTGGTTTATATCATTCATAGTGACAAGAAGCCTTTGCAGTTTCATCATTGGCAGCTGCCAAGCAACTCCATAGCAACCAAACAGAGTACCCTAGCAACCAAAATCCAAAGAGGCATATCTTCCATTCTGAATGTCACAGAGGCATGGGAGTTGGATTATATCATTCATACTGACAAGAAGCCTTTGGAATTTCATCATTGACAGATGACAAGCCACTCCCTAGCAACCAAACAGAGTACCCTAGCAACCAAAATCCAAAGAGGCATATCTTCCATTCTGAATGTCGCAGAGGCATGGGAGTTGGTTTATATCATTCATAGTGACAAGAAGCCTTTGGAGTTTCATCATTGGCAGCTGCCAAGCCACTCGCTAGCAACCAAATAGAGTACCCTAGCAACCGTTTAGCAAAACGTTTATCTCTGCATCAGAACATCGTATAGAGATGGGGGTTGGCTCATTAGTTTCAGTTGGAAAACAGTCTGTAAATATCACCATGGTAACTGTGTTTTCACACCCTAGCAACCATTTACAGCCACCTAGCAACCATATTGCAACATATAGAAGCCATATTTCAGATCCACAACATCGTACAGACATGGTTGTTGGCTCGTATGCAATCATGTACAACACCCTAGCAACCGAGTGGCGAGTTTTGCCACTGCAAGCACCACTTCACATTTTCTTCAGGAAATGTACATTCTAGTTATTATTATTCTTCTTTTTATTATTCCACACAAAGTTTGGCGCGTAACTCGTCCCGCACCGTTTGTCACAGATCCATGAATGAGGTGTCAAATCGACCGGCTCATTAAGGAGAGGTGTGCTATGACTTTTATAAGCGATCGGGGGTGCGGTGTTCGCCCCAGGGGCGAAAAAGCGTCCGAAAAATCCCATAGACTTAACATTGCGACAAACTTTGACGAGTCATAACTCTGAGCGACGATTTCGCAGAAACGTGTGATTTGCCACATTTGAAGAGGCTGACAGGCTCTGTAAGAACATACCTCACAATGGGGTAAAAGTTGCACCCCTGGGGGGCAGGAGATGCCCAAAGTTGCCCCTTTGACTTACTATGGGGAAGGAACGTCCCGTGAAACACACATGCTTTTCCTACTATGGTAAATTGCATAGGGACTTTGTATTGAACGTAGCTCTGGATCACAGTGTCATAGAGACAAGGGGGAGGGCTCATTTTACTCAGACGACCAATCAGTCTCTCAGGATCATTGTGAAGCTATCAAGCCACGCCCTAGCAACCATTTAGAGCCCCTTAGCAACAAGTTCCATAGACCTCCATTGAAAGAGTTCAAAGAGATATCTCCAGACTGAATTGTCATAGAAACATGGGGGTGGTCTCATTTGACTCGGGGCAGCAAACAGCCAATCATGAATCACCTAAACACTTCCAAGCCCCTCCCTAGCAACCATTGTCGAGCACCTTAGCAACCAAAATCCAAAGAGGGATATCTTCCATTCTGAATGTCACAGAGGCATGGGAGTTGGTTTATATCATTTATACTGACAAGAAGCCTTTGGAGTTTCATGATTGGCAGCTGACAAGCCACTCCCTAGCAACCAAACAGAGTACCCTAGCAACCAAAATCCAAAGAGGGTTATCTTCCATTCTGAATGTCGCAGAGGCATGGGAGTTGGTTTATATCATTCATACTGACAAGCAGCCTTTGGAGTTTCATGATTGGCAGCTGACAAGCCACTCCCTAGCAACCAAAGAGAGTACCCTAGCAACCAAAATCCAAAGAGGGATATCTTCCATTCTGAATGTCACAGAGGCATGGGAGTTGGTTTATATCATTCATAGTGACAAGAAGCCTTTGGAATTTCATCATTGGCAGCTGCCAAGTAACTCCATAGCAACCAAAAAGAGTACCCTAGCAACCGTTTAGCAAAACGTATATCTCTGCATCAAAACATAGTATAGAGATGGGACTTGGCTCTTTTGACTAAATCATGGTAAACTATGGTAAATCATCCTAGAATCATAGTAAATCATACTAAACCATGGTAAATCATGGTATACTATAGTAAATCATAGTAAACTATGGTAAATCGTGGTAAATCATGGTAAACTATGGTAAATCATGCTAGAATCATAGTAAATCATACTTGAACATGGTAAATCATGGTATACTATAGTAAATCATGGTAAACTATGGTAAATCATGGTAAACTATGATAAATCATGGTAAACTATGATAAATCATGCTAAAATCAGTAAATCATACTTGAACATGGTATATCATGGTATACTATAGTAAATCATGGTAAACTATGGTAAATCGTGGTAAATCATGGTAAACTATGGTAAATCATGGTAAACTATGGTAAATCATGCTAGAATCAGTAAATCATACTTCAACATGGTAAATCATGGTATACTATAGTAAATCATGGTAAACTATGGTAAATCATGGTAAACTATGGTAAATCATGGTAAACTATGATAAATCATGCTAGAATCAGTAAATCATACTTGAACATGGTAAATCATGGTATACTATAGTAAATCGTGGTAAATCGTGGTAAACTATGGTAAATCATGGTAAACTATGGTAAATCGTGGTAAATCATGGTAAACTATGGTAAATCATGCTAGAATCAGTAAATCATACTTCAACATGGTAAATCATGGTATACTATAGTAAATCATGGTAAACTATGGTAAATCATGGTAAACTATGATAAATCATGCTAGAATCAGTAAATCATACTTCAACATGGTAAATCATGGTATACTATAGTAAATCGTGGTAAATCGTGGTAAACTATGGTAAATCATGGTAAACTATGGTAAATCATGCTAGAATCATAGTAAATCATACTTGAACATGGTAAATCATGGTATACTATAGTAAATCATGGTAAATCATGGTAAACTATGGTAAATCATGGTAAACTATGATAAATCATGCTAAAATCAGTAAATCATACTTGAACATGGTATATCATGGTATACTATAGTAAATCATGGTAAACTATGGTAAATCGTGGTAAATCATGGTAAACTATGGTAAATCATGGTAAACTATGGTAAATCATGCTAGAATCAGTAAATCATACTTGAACATGGTAAATCATGGTATACTATAGTAAATCATGGTAAACTATAGTAAATTGTGGTAAATCATGTTAAACTATGGTAAATCATGGTAAACTATGGTAAATCATGCTAGAATCAGTAAATCATACTTGAACATGGTAAATCATGGTATACTATAGTAAATCGTGGTAAATCATGGTAGAATCATAGTAAATCATACTTGAACATGGTAAATCATGGTATACTATAGTAAATCATGGTAAATCATGGTAAACTATGGTAAATCATGGTAAACTATGATAAATCATGCTAAAATCAGTAAATCATACTTGAACATGGTATATCATGGTATACTATAGTAAATCATGGTAAACTATGGTAAATTGTGGTAAATCATGGTAAACTATGGTAAATCATGGTAAACTATGGTAAATCATGCTAGAATCAGTAAATCATACTTGAACATGGTAAATCATGGTATACTATAGTAAATCGTGGTAAATCATGGTAGAATCATAGTAAATCATACTTGAACATGGTAAATCATGGTATACTATAGTAAATCTGGTAAACTATGGTAAATTGTGGTAAATCATGGTAAACTATGGTAAATCATGGTAAACCATGCTAGCAACATGGTAAAACAAGCTAGCATCATGCTAGCTACATGCTAATCATGCTAACATGATGCTAGCATGATGCTAATAATGCTAGCATGATGCTAGCAACATGCTAATAATGCTAGCATGATACTAGCTACATGCTAATCATGCTAGCTTCTTGCTACAAACATGCTAGCAAACGTGCTATTCATGTTAGCATCTTGTTAAAAAATGCTAGCATCATGCTAACAACATGCTAATCATGCTAGCTACATTCACGTTAGCTTTTGCTAAAAACATGCTAGCATGATGCTAGCAACATGCTAATCATATTAGCACCATGATAGCAACATGCTAGCATTATGTTAGTCACATGCTTATAATGCTAGCATGATGATAATTTTGTTAGAATCTTGCTAAAAACTAGCTAAACGCACTTTAGCAACCGAGTGGCGAGTTTTGCCACTGCAAGCACCACTTCACATTTTCTTCAGGAAATGTACATTCTAGTTAGTGGTGCTTGCTGAAAGCAAGGCATCACTATTGTTATTGCTCATACTTATTATTATTCTTCTTATTATTATTCTTCCACACAAAAGTTTGGCGCGAAACTCGCCCCGCACCGTTTGTCATAGACCCCTGAGTGAGGCGTCAAATCGAGCGGCTCATTGAGGAGAGGTGTGCTATGACTTTTCTAAGCGATCAGGTGTACGATGTTCGCACAGCGGACGAAAAAGCGGCCAAAAAAGTCCCATTGACTTTACATTGGGAGTTCTAAAAATATTTGAATCCCAACCGACGTTTTCACACACACACCACTCCAAAGGGCCTGACAGCCCTGCGTCTTTCCCTCTCTCTCTTCCTCAGAGGATTTATATTATCAAGCAGCCAATAAGTAATGGCCTAAAATCTTCATAGCCACACCCTAGCAACCAGTTTCAGCACCCTAGCAACCACTAAGAGCTCCCTAGCAACCACCCTAAACCAAAAAAAATTGTTTTTTACATTTTTTTGTATTTTTTAATGCAATATTACACTCGTGGCCTTGCGATATTGCTCCATGCTTGTGCCTATTCGACCATAGGCACGAGGCCGCAGGCCGAGTGCCGTACTGAAGGCACTCGTTATTAAAGATTTTAATAACTCTATAAAAACTCCATAGTAACCATCTTTGACAACTACCAACCACCTAGTAACACCATAGCAACTAAAAAAAATACCTTAGCAACCATCCTGAACACCCTAGCAACGTCTAGAAATGCTCTAGTAACCACCAAAAATACCGTAGCAACTACCCAGAACACCCTAGCAACTGTCTAGCAACCCCCCAGAACACCTAGCAACTGCCTAGCAACCACCCAGAACACCCTAGCAACTGCCTAGCAACGCCCTAGCATCCACCCAAAATACCATAGCAACTGCCTAGCAACACCATAGCAACCACCCAGAACACCCTAGCAACTGCCTAGCAACGCTCTAGCAACCACCCAGAATACCCTAGCAACTGCCTAGCAACCACCCAGAATACCCTAGCAACACCATAGCAACCACCCATAATACCCTAGCAACCGCCTAGCAACACCATAGCAACCACCCAGAACAGCCTAGCAACCACCTAGCAACGCCCTAGCAACCACCAAGAATACCCTAGCAACCGCCTAGCAACCACCCAGTATACCCTAGCAACCGCCTAGCAACACCATAGCAACCACCAAGAATACCCTAGCAACCGCCTAGCAACCACCCATAATACCCTAGCAACCGCCTAGCAACACCATAGCAACCACCCAGAACACCCTAGCAACTGCCTAGCAACGCCCTAGCAACCACCTATAATACCCTAGCAACTGCCTAGCAACCACCCAGAATACCCTAGCAACCGCCTAGCAACACCATAGCAACCACCCAGAATACCCTAGCAACTGCCTAGCAACGCCCTAGCAACCACCAAGAATACCCTAGCAACCGCCTATTAACACCATAGCAACCACCCAGAATACCCTAGCAACCGCCTAGCAACACCATAGCAACCACCCAGAACAGCCTAGCAACCACCTAGCAACGCCCTAGCAACCACCAAGAATACCCTAGCAACCGCCTAGCAACCACCCAGTATACCCTAGCAACCGCCTAGCAACACCATAGCAACCACCCATAATACCCTAGCAACTGCCTAGCAACGCCCTAGCAACCACCCAGAATACCCTAGCAACTGCCTAGCAACGCCAAGAATACCCTAGCAACCGCCTAGCAACCCCACAGAATACCCTAGCAACCGCCTAGCAACGCCATAGCAACCACTCAGAACACCCTAGCAACTGCCTAGCAACGCCCTAGCAACCACCCAGAACACCATAGCAACCACCCAGAATACCCTAGCAACCGCCTAGCAAAGCACTAGCAACCACACAGAACACCCTAGCAACACCCTAGCAACCACCTGAACAACATGAATAAGCCATATCTCAGCACCAGAACATCGTACAGACATGGTTGTTGGCTCGTATGCAATCATGTATAACACCCTAGCAACCGAGTGGCGAGTTTTGCCACTGCAAGCACCACTTCACATTTTCTTCAGGAAATGTACATTCTAGTTATTATTATTCTTCTTTTTATTATTCCACACAAAGTTTGGCGCGTAACTCGTCCCGCACCGTTTGTCACAGATCCATGAATGAGGTGTCAAATCGACCGGCTCATTAAGGAGAGGTGTGCTATGACTTTTATAAGCGATCGGGGGTGCGGTGTTCGCCCCAGGGGCGAAAAAGCGTCCGAAAAATCCCATAGACTTAACATTGCGACAAACTTTGACGAGTCATAACTCTGAGCGACGATTTCGCAGAAACGTGTGATTTGCCACATTTGAAGAGGCTGACAGGCTCTGTAAGAACATACCTCACAATGGGGTAAAAGTTGCACCCCTGGGGGGCAGGAGATGCCCAAAGTTGCCCCTTTGACTTACTATGGGGAAGGAACGTCCCGTGAAACACACATGCTTTTCCTACTATGGTAAATTGCATAGGGACTTTGTATTGAACGTAGCTCTGGATCACAGTGTCATAGAGACAAGGGGGAGGGCTCATTTTACTCAGACGACCAATCAGTCTCTCAGGATCATTGTGAAGCTATCAAGCCACGCCCTAGCAACCATTTAGAGCCCCTTAGCAACAAGTTCCATAGACCTCCATTGAAAGAGTTCAAAGAGATATCTCCAGACTGAATTGTCATAGAAACATGGGGGTGGTCTCATTTGACTCGGGGCAGCAAACAGCCAATCATGAATCACCTAAACACTTCCAAGCCCCTCCCTAGCAACCATTGTCGAGCACCTTAGCAACCAAAATCCAAAGAGGGATATCTTCCATTCTGAATGTCACAGAGGCATGGGAGTTGGTTTATATCATTTATACTGACAAGAAGCCTTTGGAGTTTCATGATTGGCAGCTGACAAGCCACTCCCTAGCAACCAAACAGAGTACCCTAGCAACCAAAATCCAAAGAGGGTTATCTTCCATTCTGAATGTCGCAGAGGCATGGGAGTTGGTTTATATCATTCATACTGACAAGCAGCCTTTGGAGTTTCATGATTGGCAGCTGACAAGCCACTCCCTAGCAACCAAAGAGAGTACCCTAGCAACCAAAATCCAAAGAGGGATATCTTCCATTCTGAATGTCACAGAGGCATGGGAGTTGGTTTATATCATTCATAGTGACAAGAAGCCTTTGGAATTTCATCATTGGCAGCTGCCAAGTAACTCCATAGCAACCAAAAAGAGTACCCTAGCAACCGTTTAGCAAAACGTATATCTCTGCATCAAAACATAGTATAGAGATGGGACTTGGCTCTTTTGACTAAATCATGGTAAACTATGGTAAATCATCCTAGAATCATAGTAAATCATACTAAACCATGGTAAATCATGGTATACTATAGTAAATCATAGTAAACTATGGTAAATCGTGGTAAATCATGGTAAACTATGGTAAATCATGCTAGAATCATAGTAAATCATACTTGAACATGGTAAATCATGGTATACTATAGTAAATCATGGTAAACTATGGTAAATCATGGTAAACTATGATAAATCATGGTAAACTATGATAAATCATGCTAAAATCAGTAAATCATACTTGAACATGGTATATCATGGTATACTATAGTAAATCATGGTAAACTATGGTAAATCGTGGTAAATCATGGTAAACTATGGTAAATCATGGTAAACTATGGTAAATCATGCTAGAATCAGTAAATCATACTTCAACATGGTAAATCATGGTATACTATAGTAAATCATGGTAAACTATGGTAAATCATGGTAAACTATGGTAAATCATGGTAAACTATGATAAATCATGCTAGAATCAGTAAATCATACTTGAACATGGTAAATCATGGTATACTATAGTAAATCGTGGTAAATCGTGGTAAACTATGGTAAATCATGGTAAACTATGGTAAATCGTGGTAAATCATGGTAAACTATGGTAAATCATGCTAGAATCAGTAAATCATACTTCAACATGGTAAATCATGGTATACTATAGTAAATCATGGTAAACTATGGTAAATCATGGTAAACTATGATAAATCATGCTAGAATCAGTAAATCATACTTCAACATGGTAAATCATGGTATACTATAGTAAATCGTGGTAAATCGTGGTAAACTATGGTAAATCATGGTAAACTATGGTAAATCATGCTAGAATCATAGTAAATCATACTTGAACATGGTAAATCATGGTATACTATAGTAAATCATGGTAAATCATGGTAAACTATGGTAAATCATGGTAAACTATGATAAATCATGCTAAAATCAGTAAATCATACTTGAACATGGTATATCATGGTATACTATAGTAAATCATGGTAAACTATGGTAAATCGTGGTAAATCATGGTAAACTATGGTAAATCATGGTAAACTATGGTAAATCATGCTAGAATCAGTAAATCATACTTGAACATGGTAAATCATGGTATACTATAGTAAATCATGGTAAACTATAGTAAATTGTGGTAAATCATGTTAAACTATGGTAAATCATGGTAAACTATGGTAAATCATGCTAGAATCAGTAAATCATACTTGAACATGGTAAATCATGGTATACTATAGTAAATCGTGGTAAATCATGGTAGAATCATAGTAAATCATACTTGAACATGGTAAATCATGGTATACTATAGTAAATCATGGTAAATCATGGTAAACTATGGTAAATCATGGTAAACTATGATAAATCATGCTAAAATCAGTAAATCATACTTGAACATGGTATATCATGGTATACTATAGTAAATCATGGTAAACTATGGTAAATTGTGGTAAATCATGGTAAACTATGGTAAATCATGGTAAACTATGGTAAATCATGCTAGAATCAGTAAATCATACTTGAACATGGTAAATCATGGTATACTATAGTAAATCATGGTAAATCATGGTAGAATCATAGTAAATCATACTTGAACATGGTAAATCATGGTATACTATAGTAAATCTGGTAAACTATGGTAAATTGTGGTAAATCATGGTAAACTATGGTAAATCATGGTAAACCATGCTAGCAACATGGTAAAACAAGCTAGCATCATGCTAGCTACATGCTAATCATGCTAACATGATGCTAGCATGATGCTAATAATGCTAGCATGATGCTAGCAACATGCTAATAATGCTAGCATGATACTAGCTACATGCTAATCATGCTAGCTTCTTGCTACAAACATGCTAGCAAACGTGCTATTCATGTTAGCATCTTGTTAAAAAATGCTAGCATCATGCTAACAACATGCTAATCATGCTAGCTACATTCACGTTAGCTTTTGCTAAAAACATGCTAGCATGATGCTAGCAACATGCTAATCATATTAGCACCATGATAGCAACATGCTAGCATTATGTTAGTCACATGCTTATAATGCTAGCATGATGATAATTTTGTTAGAATCTTGCTAAAAACTAGCTAAACGCACTTTAGCAACCGAGTGGCGAGTTTTGCCACTGCAAGCACCACTTCACATTTTCTTCAGGAAATGTACATTCTAGTTAGTGGTGCTTGCTGAAAGCAAGGCATCACTATTGTTATTGCTCATACTTATTATTATTCTTCTTATTATTATTCTTCCACACAAAAGTTTGGCGCGAAACTCGCCCCGCACCGTTTGTCATAGACCCCTGAGTGAGGCGTCAAATCGAGCGGCTCATTGAGGAGAGGTGTGCTATGACTTTTCTAAGCGATCAGGTGTACGATGTTCGCACAGCGGACGAAAAAGCGGCCAAAAAAGTCCCATTGACTTTACATTGGGAGTTCTAAAAATATTTGAATCCCAACCGACGTTTTCACACACACACCACTCCAAAGGGCCTGACAGCCCTGCGTCTTTCCCTCTCTCTCTTCCTCAGAGGATTTATATTATCAAGCAGCCAATAAGTAATGGCCTAAAATCTTCATAGCCACACCCTAGCAACCAGTTTCAGCACCCTAGCAACCACTAAGAGCTCCCTAGCAACCACCCTAAACCAAAAAAAATTGTTTTTTACATTTTTTTGTATTTTTTAATGCAATATTACACTCGTGGCCTTGCGATATTGCTCCATGCTTGTGCCTATTCGACCATAGGCACGAGGCCGCAGGCCGAGTGCCGTACTGAAGGCACTCGTTATTAAAGATTTTAATAACTCTATAAAAACTCCATAGTAACCATCTTTGACAACTACCAACCACCTAGTAACACCATAGCAACTAAAAAAAATACCTTAGCAACCATCCTGAACACCCTAGCAACGTCTAGAAATGCTCTAGTAACCACCAAAAATACCGTAGCAACTACCCAGAACACCCTAGCAACTGTCTAGCAACCCCCCAGAACACCTAGCAACTGCCTAGCAACCACCCAGAACACCCTAGCAACTGCCTAGCAACGCCCTAGCATCCACCCAAAATACCATAGCAACTGCCTAGCAACACCATAGCAACCACCCAGAACACCCTAGCAACTGCCTAGCAACGCTCTAGCAACCACCCAGAATACCCTAGCAACTGCCTAGCAACCACCCAGAATACCCTAGCAACACCATAGCAACCACCCATAATACCCTAGCAACCGCCTAGCAACACCATAGCAACCACCCAGAACAGCCTAGCAACCACCTAGCAACGCCCTAGCAACCACCAAGAATACCCTAGCAACCGCCTAGCAACCACCCAGTATACCCTAGCAACCGCCTAGCAACACCATAGCAACCACCAAGAATACCCTAGCAACCGCCTAGCAACCACCCATAATACCCTAGCAACCGCCTAGCAACACCATAGCAACCACCCAGAACACCCTAGCAACTGCCTAGCAACGCCCTAGCAACCACCTATAATACCCTAGCAACTGCCTAGCAACCACCCAGAATACCCTAGCAACCGCCTAGCAACACCATAGCAACCACCCAGAATACCCTAGCAACTGCCTAGCAACGCCCTAGCAACCACCAAGAATACCCTAGCAACCGCCTATTAACACCATAGCAACCACCCAGAATACCCTAGCAACCGCCTAGCAACACCATAGCAACCACCCAGAACAGCCTAGCAACCACCTAGCAACGCCCTAGCAACCACCAAGAATACCCTAGCAACCGCCTAGCAACCACCCAGTATACCCTAGCAACCGCCTAGCAACACCATAGCAACCACCCATAATACCCTAGCAACTGCCTAGCAACGCCCTAGCAACCACCCAGAATACCCTAGCAACTGCCTAGCAACGCCAAGAATACCCTAGCAACCGCCTAGCAACCCCACAGAATACCCTAGCAACCGCCTAGCAACGCCATAGCAACCACTCAGAACACCCTAGCAACTGCCTAGCAACGCCCTAGCAACCACCCAGAACACCATAGCAACCACCCAGAATACCCTAGCAACCGCCTAGCAAAGCCCTAGCAACCACACAGAACACCCTAGCAACACCCTAGCAACCACCTGAACAACATGAATAAGCCATATCTCAGCACCAGAACATCGTACAGACATGGTTGTTGGCTCGTATGCAATCATGTATAACACCCTAGCAACCGAGTGGCGAGTTTTGCCACTGCAAGCACCACTTCACATTTTCTTCAGGAAATGTACATTCTAGTTATTATTATTCTTCTTTTTATTATTCCACACAAAGTTTGGCGCGTAACTCGTCCCGCACCGTTTGTCACAGATCCATGAATGAGGTGTCAAATCGACCGGCTCATTAAGGAGAGGTGTGCTATGACTTTTATAAGCGATCGGGGGTGCGGTGTTCGCCCCAGGGGCGAAAAAGCGTCCGAAAAATCCCATAGACTTAACATTGCGACAAACTTTGACGAGTCATAACTCTGAGCGACGATTTCGCAGAAACGTGTGATTTGCCACATTTGAAGAGGCTGACAGGCTCTGTAAGAACATACCTCACAATGGGGTAAAAGTTGCACCCCTGGGGGGCAGGAGATGCCCAAAGTTGCCCCTTTGACTTACTATGGGGAAGGAACGTCCCGTGAAACACACATGCTTTTCCTACTATGGTAAATTGCATAGGGACTTTGTATTGAACGTAGCTCTGGATCACAGTGTCATAGAGACAAGGGGGAGGGCTCATTTTACTCAGACGACCAATCAGTCTCTCAGGATCATTGTGAAGCTATCAAGCCACGCCCTAGCAACCATTTAGAGCCCCTTAGCAACAAGTTCCATAGACCTCCATTGAAAGAGTTCAAAGAGATATCTCCAGACTGAATTGTCATAGAAACATGGGGGTGGTCTCATTTGACTCGGGGCAGCAAACAGCCAATCATGAATCACCTAAACACTTCCAAGCCCCTCCCTAGCAACCATTGTCGAGCACCTTAGCAACCAAAATCCAAAGAGGGATATCTTCCATTCTGAATGTCACAGAGGCATGGGAGTTGGTTTATATCATTTATACTGACAAGAAGCCTTTGGAGTTTCATGATTGGCAGCTGACAAGCCACTCCCTAGCAACCAAACAGAGTACCCTAGCAACCAAAATCCAAAGAGGGTTATCTTCCATTCTGAATGTCGCAGAGGCATGGGAGTTGGTTTATATCATTCATACTGACAAGCAGCCTTTGGAGTTTCATGATTGGCAGCTGACAAGCCACTCCCTAGCAACCAAAGAGAGTACCCTAGCAACCAAAATCCAAAGAGGGATATCTTCCATTCTGAATGTCACAGAGGCATGGGAGTTGGTTTATATCATTCATAGTGACAAGAAGCCTTTGGAATTTCATCATTGGCAGCTGCCAAGTAACTCCATAGCAACCAAAAAGAGTACCCTAGCAACCGTTTAGCAAAACGTATATCTCTGCATCAAAACATAGTATAGAGATGGGACTTGGCTCTTTTGACTAAATCATGGTAAACTATGGTAAATCATCCTAGAATCATAGTAAATCATACTAAACCATGGTAAATCATGGTATACTATAGTAAATCATAGTAAACTATGGTAAATCGTGGTAAATCATGGTAAACTATGGTAAATCATGCTAGAATCATAGTAAATCATACTTGAACATGGTAAATCATGGTATACTATAGTAAATCATGGTAAACTATGGTAAATCATGGTAAACTATGATAAATCATGGTAAACTATGATAAATCATGCTAAAATCAGTAAATCATACTTGAACATGGTATATCATGGTATACTATAGTAAATCATGGTAAACTATGGTAAATCGTGGTAAATCATGGTAAACTATGGTAAATCATGGTAAACTATGGTAAATCATGCTAGAATCAGTAAATCATACTTCAACATGGTAAATCATGGTATACTATAGTAAATCATGGTAAACTATGGTAAATCATGGTAAACTATGGTAAATCATGGTAAACTATGATAAATCATGCTAGAATCAGTAAATCATACTTGAACATGGTAAATCATGGTATACTATAGTAAATCGTGGTAAATCGTGGTAAACTATGGTAAATCATGGTAAACTATGGTAAATCGTGGTAAATCATGGTAAACTATGGTAAATCATGCTAGAATCAGTAAATCATACTTCAACATGGTAAATCATGGTATACTATAGTAAATCATGGTAAACTATGGTAAATCATGGTAAACTATGATAAATCATGCTAGAATCAGTAAATCATACTTCAACATGGTAAATCATGGTATACTATAGTAAATCGTGGTAAATCGTGGTAAACTATGGTAAATCATGGTAAACTATGGTAAATCATGCTAGAATCATAGTAAATCATACTTGAACATGGTAAATCATGGTATACTATAGTAAATCATGGTAAATCATGGTAAACTATGGTAAATCATGGTAAACTATGATAAATCATGCTAAAATCAGTAAATCATACTTGAACATGGTATATCATGGTATACTATAGTAAATCATGGTAAACTATGGTAAATCGTGGTAAATCATGGTAAACTATGGTAAATCATGGTAAACTATGGTAAATCATGCTAGAATCAGTAAATCATACTTGAACATGGTAAATCATGGTATACTATAGTAAATCATGGTAAACTATAGTAAATTGTGGTAAATCATGTTAAACTATGGTAAATCATGGTAAACTATGGTAAATCATGCTAGAATCAGTAAATCATACTTGAACATGGTAAATCATGGTATACTATAGTAAATCGTGGTAAATCATGGTAGAATCATAGTAAATCATACTTGAACATGGTAAATCATGGTATACTATAGTAAATCATGGTAAATCATGGTAAACTATGGTAAATCATGGTAAACTATGATAAATCATGCTAAAATCAGTAAATCATACTTGAACATGGTATATCATGGTATACTATAGTAAATCATGGTAAACTATGGTAAATTGTGGTAAATCATGGTAAACTATGGTAAATCATGGTAAACTATGGTAAATCATGCTAGAATCAGTAAATCATACTTGAACATGGTAAATCATGGTATACTATAGTAAATCGTGGTAAATCATGGTAGAATCATAGTAAATCATACTTGAACATGGTAAATCATGGTATACTATAGTAAATCTGGTAAACTATGGTAAATTGTGGTAAATCATGGTAAACTATGGTAAATCATGGTAAACCATGCTAGCAACATGGTAAAACAAGCTAGCATCATGCTAGCTACATGCTAATCATGCTAACATGATGCTAGCATGATGCTAATAATGCTAGCATGATGCTAGCAACATGCTAATAATGCTAGCATGATACTAGCTACATGCTAATCATGCTAGCTTCTTGCTACAAACATGCTAGCAAACGTGCTATTCATGTTAGCATCTTGTTAAAAAATGCTAGCATCATGCTAACAACATGCTAATCATGCTAGCTACATTCACGTTAGCTTTTGCTAAAAACATGCTAGCATGATGCTAGCAACATGCTAATCATATTAGCACCATGATAGCAACATGCTAGCATTATGTTAGTCACATGCTTATAATGCTAGCATGATGATAATTTTGTTAGAATCTTGCTAAAAACTAGCTAAACGCACTTTAGCAACCGAGTGGCGAGTTTTGCCACTGCAAGCACCACTTCACATTTTCTTCAGGAAATGTACATTCTAGTTATTATTATTCTTCTTACTAAAATTTTATACTCTATCTCCTCCTAGAGCTTTAACTCTACATAATCCAAACTCGGCTCAGACACTCAGACTGATCTGACCAGGTGTGCTATATCTTTTCAGACTGATCGGACTTACGGTTTTCCTAAAAATGACGATCAAAACTCGGAAAAACTCCCATTGACTTGCATTGGGGAGTTCTAAAAAATTCAAATCCAGATTCAAACTCACCAACCGACGAAAATTCAAATCAAAATACCTTGAAGACTAAACCAAACTGCCGTTCTATATACTATATGAGCCATTGAGACTCATTTAAACTAATGAACTCTAAACTCATACACTTATAAACTAATTAACTTATAAACTCATGAATTCATAGACTTATGAACTCTTAAACTCATAAATTAATAAACTCTGAACTCTTAAACTCATTTAAACTTATAAACTCTAAACTCATTAAAACTTATAAACTCTAAACTCATTTAAAACTTACAAACTCTAAACTCAAAAACTCTTACACTTATAAACTCATCAATTTATACACTTATACACTTATACACTTATACACTCTAAACTCATAAACTCTGAGTGTGTGTGTGTGTGTAACCCTAACCCTAACCCTAACCCTAACCCTAACCCTAACCCTAACCCTAACCCTAACCCTAACCCTAACCCTAACCTAACCCTAACCCTAACCCTAACCACACACACACACACACACACACACACACACACACACTCTAAACTCATTTAAACTTAAACTCTAAACTCATTTAAACTTATAAACTCAAAACTCAAAAACTCGTAAACTACTTTAACCTTCAAACCACTTTAAACTTCTTAAGTTTAAAGCTTCCAGCTCCCAAGCAACTCCATAGCAACCAAACTTGAGTACCCTAGCAACCGTTTTGCAAGACCTATATCTCTGTATCAGAACATCGTATAGAGATGAGGTTTGGCTCTTTTGACTCATGCTAGCAAACAGCACTTCCAACATGCTACACATGCTAGCAGTGAATAGCTACATGCTAATAGCGATTAGTTAAGTGCTAAATCATGCCAAGATCATGCTAAGAACTATAAAAACTCCATAGTAACCATCTGTGACAACTACCAACCACCTAGTAACACCATAGCAACCACCCAGAACACCTTAGCAACCACCTAGCAACACCCTAGCAACCACCCAGAATACCCTAGCAACACCATAGCAACCACCAAAACACCCTATTTGAAAATGAATAGGCCTAATTATAATTTTACTTAAGTCATATTTTATTGGGGTATCCGTACTTTTACTCAAGTTCTTGATTTGTGTATCCACCACTCCACTGAAAAAAACCTGGATTATTGTAGTGACTACTGTGTATGACTGTTCATCAGTAGTTACTTCATAACAATTTTTTTTAACCTTAATTAGTAGATATTTAATAGTAGTTCTTCAGGAGATATGACAGAATTCATTATTTATTGATTAACTAACTGTTACTTAACACAATCATAAAATTACATTACATACTGATTAGTTAACACATCTTCCTTAGTAGTTAACAGTAGTAAAGAAGTAGTTAATGAAGAATTTCCTATTAGTTCTTCAATAATTCCTTATTAGTTATGCAGTAAGTAAGATACAGTATTCTAAAGTGTTACCCATTCGTTTATTCGAGTGCGGATCAAATTCATCGAAATGGCTTCGGTGGTGGATGCTTTTCAGGAATCTCCATCTGAAGAACTGATTTTATTGTATACAAAGGAGCAGTTGCAGATAACAGAGTTTTATTAACTATAAATAGCCTCTAAGGAGAGGAGTTTAAAGGAAGCTTTGCAGAGTGTACTGAAAAGTAATCTTGTTAAGTTGGGTATTTTTTAGAAAGGCCCTTAGTAGAGGAAACATCTCCTTCTGTGGGAGATCATGCCATTCATTTGAGAGAATTGGCTCTGAAAGAAAAACAGTTGGAGTTCGAAAATGCAAAATTAGAGTTACGAAAGCATGAATTGGATCATCAGTTTGCATTAAAATGAATGGAATTGGGGACTTCCGGTGATGCGGACCGAGTAGCAGCGTTCGGTGTGAGCTCCCGCTTTGTCGATGCGAAATATCCTGATACTAATGCTTAATTCAGCCCAAGTCGATAAAAAAAACACGTGCAGAATTTAGCTGATGTCATTGGACCACTTTTGGGGTAAAGCTTTTGTTAAAATGGCTTCAAAATCCGCGAAAAAGACACAGGAGAAGAAGAACGTCACGGCTAGCAACACGGATAAGACACAAGATGGCAACACAGAGACTGCAGAGACGGATGTGTTGAGTCCCGCAATGACCAAGGCCATGGCCACACTTACAGCAAATATATCCGGGGTGATAGAGGCTAAGTTTGACTCTTTCCTGCAAAAGATTGGAGACATATCGAAAGAGTTGCAAGACACAACTAAGCGTGTTGGGGAAGCTGAACATCGCATCTCCGCGGTGGAGGATGTAAATGTCGAGACGGAGAAACGTGTCTCATACCTGGAAAAAGTTGTGGCCTCTCTGCAGGAGCGGCTGGATGACCAGGAAGATCGAGGCAGACGTAAAAACCTCAGAATAATCGGTCTGCCAGAATCTTCAGAGGGCTCATCTGCTGTAAGTTTCATGGAGATGTTGCTCCCCAAAGTTTTGACACTGACCACCAAGGACGGGAAAATAAAGTTGGAAAGGGGTGTCGGGAATCAGGCGAGGAGGGGAGCCGACTCACGCAGACCTTACCCCCGCGCTATGATTGTAAGGTTTCACCATTACAGCGATCGGGTTCGGGTGCTAGAAGCAGCCAGGCGGGCGAAGGAGCTTCGTTTTGAGGACAGCAGAATTTTCTTTTTCCAGGACTTCTCCAGCGGAACTCAGAGGAAACGTCGGGCTTTTGACGAGGCCAGAAGGAGGCTCCAGTCGCTCGGACTACACACTTATGGCCTAAATTATCCTGCAACTCTGAGGATCACCGTGAATAACACTACCAAGTCCTTTATCAAGCCCGAAGAAGCTATGGCATATATAAACACGCTTGGTGGTGAAGGCACTGTACCGGACGAACGAGCGTGAGTAACTAAGATCTTACAATTTAGTCATGGTCTGTGACGAACAAACTGAAATATACAGTTCATGCTGCTGTAGTTTGTTTCCAAGCTCAATGTTTTGGAGAACGTTTTGGAGTGTTTTGGAGTGTAAAAGACTGGCGTTAAGACTATCGTGTTAAGGGCATTTGGACTGTGTCTCGTGTCTGTCTTTTTTTTTTTTTTTTTTTTTTTTCTTCACCCTTCTGTTTCATAACAAAAGTCTATCTTGGAAACGAGGCCTGCACGGCTCGCAGCCATAAATAATTGCACTTTGTCGGTCATAAGTGGAATTTTTTTTTTTTTTTTTTTCATAAGTGAAAGTGCCCAAAGGAGCGGTGGATGTCGGATGTGGCCAGCTGCCACCTGCTGTCGCCAACAGGTGGTAGCACATAATTATTTAATTTTATTTACTTTAAATTTTTTCATTGTTTATTTTTTATTTTTTTATTTTTTTATTTTTTCTCTATGTCTTTATATTATTAACTTTCTGACTGTATGGATACCAGAGATATCCCTGTTCTTCTTGTGTGATACTATGTGGAAAAATACAAGTGATGGTTGAACATCAGCTCAGTGAACATTGGGCTGATTGAATAATTGATTGCACTCGATATTGTGGGTTCAGGAACATCATAGTCGCATCTGAAGTAAGGTTAAGAGGGCCTAGCAAAGGTCTCTCTTCTGAAGTTGGGGTCTCCACCCTTCTCTTTATTTCGAGTTCCATTTGTCTGTTTGTCCATGGGAGACTGTGTGTATATAGTTTTGATCAGGGGGTTATTCTAGGGTTAGGGAAGACAGCGCAGCACTTTGAGTTTCTCTTTCTGTTTTATCTTTTTTTCCGGTCACAATGTATGGTACATGGAGGGAATTAGATTATGGATAGTATAATGCACACAGACTTAAGGCAACAACCAATCCTCGCTCTATTTAATTCTTTACAACCACCATGACTGACTCTGTACTTAAGGTATGTACATGGAATATTAGAGGCATACATCATCCTGTGAAAAGAAAAAAAATATTGACGTATTTAAAAAAAGAAGAGGTTGACATAGCACTACTGCAGGAAACACACCTAAAAGACACAGAACATGAAAAACTTAAACGGGAATGGGTGGGACAAGTTTTTTTTTCTTCTTTCACGTCCAATAGTAGAGGAGTCTGCATCCTTATTAACAAACGGCTTCCTTTTAAGCTAGAATCCTGTATTAAAGATAATGCAGGAAGATATGTTGCAATAAAAGGACACCTGTTTGGCGAAAATATATCTATTTTAAATGTTTATGCTCCACCAGGTCATCCTCCTGCTCTCATTACAAAAGCTTTTTCAGAATTAGCGGAGTTGGACTGTGCTCAGTCATTTGCTGGTGGTAACTTAAATTGCATATTAGACCCTCGCATTGATAAGTTACCTGCTGAAAGAACTAACCCTACTAAACGGGCGCGAGCAACCGCTGATGTATGTGAAGAACTAGGTTATTTGGATGTGTGCCGTGCGTTCAATCCAAACAACAAAGAATTCACATTCTTCTCTGGAGTGCATAAAAGTAGCTCTAGAATAGACTACTTGTTTGTCCCTAAAGCAATGTTGTATTCTGTTTCATCTTGTGATATTGGGAGCATTACAATATCGGACCATGCCCCGGTTTACTTAAAGTTCTCACATGGAGAGGCCCAGCAACGATCAAGTAAATGGCGGTTTAATAACCATCTGTTGTATGACCCAAATTTTATATCTTTTTTTCGGACTGAGTTTCAGCTATTCTTTTTATGTAATAATACACCTGATGTATCTCCTTCTATTTTGTGGGAGACGTGTAAGGCTTATTCACGCGGTTTAATAATATCTTATGAAAAAAGCACAAAACGGAAGTGTCAAGAAAAGCAACGGAAACTGGAGCTACAGCTAGCTGAGTGTGAGAGGGCATATAACCAGAACCCTACGGATACTAATCTTAAAACAACTTTGACCACAAGAGCAGCACTTAACTCACTGCTCACTCAGAAGGCAGAGCAGACTATAAGATTCGCAAGGCAGAAATTATATGAATTTGGTAACAAACCTAGCAAATATTTAGCCAACCTGGTTAAGAATAGACCTGTCTCTCAGAACATATCTTCAGTTAAAGATGTCTTGGGGCAGGCAAAACTGGATAGCAATGGCATAAATAAGGTTTTTGTAGAATTTTATGCAAAGTTATATTCAAGTGAGCAGCCAGCAGGGTCCTCCAGACTTATGGAGGGCTTTTTCTCCAATCTGAATCTGCCCAAGCCTAATGACCAACAAAAGACAGTACTGAACGGACCAATAACATTGGAAGAAGTAGCTAAAGCTGTTGGTGTTTTACAATCAGGAAAGGCCCCAGGCCCTGATGGCTTTAGCTCAGACTTTTACAAATGTTTTAAGCCGCTGTTGGTGAAGCCCCTACTTGCCATGTTTAATGACTCCTTCGAGAAGGGAGCTCTTCCCAAAACACTTACAGAAGCGAACATTAGCCTGATTCTTAAGAAGGATAAACCAGCGGATGTGTGTTCATCCTACCGACCTATCAGTCTACTAAACTTAGACTTTAAGATTTTATCTAAAATATTAGCCTTAAGACTAGAGAAAATCCTCCCAACTATCATTAATAATGACCAGACAGGGTTTATTACTGGAAGGAACTCATGTAATAATGTTAGAAGGTTACTCAACATTATTCGGTTGTGTCAGCAAAATAATCTTAAAGGTATGGTAGTGTCATTGGATGCAGAAAAAGCCTTTGACCGTATAGAATGGGATTTTTTGTTTTTCACACTCAAGGAATTTGAGTTAGGTAAAGATTTTATTGAATGGGTCAAGCTGCTTTATCATAACCCAGTAGGGGCTGTTATCACAAATGGTAAATGCTCTCCCTACTTTGCTTTGGGAAGGGGCACTCGCCAAGGGTGCCCCTTATCACCGCTGTTGTTTGCAATCGCAATCGAGCCACTAGCAGAAGCCATTAGAACCCACCCTTCTATTCATGGTATATCGATTAATCATAGGCAACATAAGATTTCTCTGTATGCTGACGATGTTTTATTGTTTATCACGCAACCAGAAATATCTGTTACGTTAGTCCTTACTGTTATTAACGAGTTTAGTACGTTTTCTGGTTACAAAATAAATTTCAGTAAGTCAGAGGCCTTGCCATTGGGTCGGGTGCATCACTCCCTTCCCCCAGGCTTGTCACCTTTCAGATGGGCAACAGAAGGTTTTCTTTATCTAGGTATATTTATTACCCCTCTGCTGCAAAGGATGTTTAAAGCAAATTTTCAGCCTTTGCTTAAACGCATCCATGATGACCTAGAGAGATGGTCTTCCTTACCACTTTCAATGCTGGGAAGAATCTCTTTAATTAAGATGAATATCTTACCACGACTGCTCTACAAATTCCAAATGATCCCAGTCCTACTAAATAATAATACTATTAAGACGGTTAATGGTTGGTTCAGATCATTTATATGGAATGGCAAGAGACCACGACTCAAATTAACAAAATTGCAATTGTCATCGGGTCAGGGGGGATTGGCAGTTCCCAACATTAGACTATATCAAGTGGCTTCCCAATTTCGATATCTAGTAGATTGGGTACGGAGTGACTCGGACTCTGTCTGGCTCGATATTGAGGCATATAATTTAGGTAAGCCATTACAATTAGCTAGTCTCCCTTTTATCCTGAATCGGAATAAACTAGAGGTTGCAGAGGGTAATTTCATTGTTAAATCCACACTAAAGGCTTGGGACATGATTAAGAAATGGGAAAAGAGAACAGATGTTTTATCTCCAATTACTCCAATACGAAGAAATACAGACTTTCTCCCTGGCATGACAGATAATGGGTTTGCTCTGTGGGAAAGTGCTGGTATCACAACCTTGAAAGACTTATTTGAAGGGGACAGAATGATGTCATTTGACCAACTAAGACTGAAATACAACTTATCACACACACATTTTCTTAGGTTTCTACAAATCAAAAGCTTTATACAGAATCCAATTCGGCATAAATTTACTCTGGAAATGTCACCAATTGAGCAACTACTATACAAAATACATAGCAATAAGGCTATAGTAAGGCGATGCTATGAGGCCTTTTATAAGTCCATTAAGACTAATAATACAATTATTCAAACATGGGCTCAGGACCTTGGGGCGGTAATAGATAAAGTTATGGAGGCGGACATATGGGAGCATGCTAATAGCATATCCATGTGTAATAGAGCGAAGGAATTACAATTTAAGTTACTGCATCGCCTTCAGATATCACCTGAACTCAGACATAAGATGGACCCAAGGAAATCAGCTCTGTGTATGAAATGTAACAGGGAAGTTGGTAGCTTTATACATACTGTATGGACCTGTATGCATATCCAGGATTTTTGGGTAGAAGTGTCTTTGAAATTAGATTTGGTTTTTAATAAGAAGTTGGACCTGGACCCAGTGTGTTTGTTGTTGGGATTAGCACACCCACAAATAAAAGGATCACATTGTCAAAAATTGTGGAATGTTTTAACATATGCTGCACGTAAAGCTATATTGTTGAAATGAATTTCAAACAAACCACCTACAGTTTTAGACTGGCATAAGGTAATATTTGAACTTTTACCCATGGAATACTTGACATACTGGTCAAGAGGGAAAATTGGTTTATTTGATCATATATGGACCCCATTTCTTGATTATGTAGGACCTAGAATATCTGCCATATTTTGGAAGGTGCTTCCCAGACCAAGGAATAACAGTTAAATGTTAAAGGAGAAGTTTTGCTGTTTGTAATACTACTTTTGGTTGTTTTGTTTTTTACTTTCTATCTTATCTCCTAATTGTTGTAATGTATATTTATTTATTTATTTTATTTATTTATTTATTTATTTATTTATTATTTATTTTTTAATTTATTTTTTAAATTATTATTAGCTTTTAATTTTATACCATTGTTAATTATTGTCATTACCATTGCCATATGATATTCTACCATGACTGTGACTGACTATGCTGTGCTGCATGTTCAACTTTGGAGGGAGGGGAGATGTAAAAAAATGTTGAAAAAAAAAAAAAAAAAAAAATGAATGGAATTAGAAATGACCGCTAAGAAGGGTGGCGCTGTCTCTGAGTTTGATGTGGGTCGGAATCGGAGAATGGTTCCTCTTTGCGAAATGGATGTTGAGAAATATTTTAGTCATTTTGAGAGAGTTGCTATTACTTTAAAGTGGCCTGCAGATTTTTGGTGCTTATTACTACAATGCGTGATAATAATATATGTAAATAATATAGAATTCATAGACAATTGGAAAAGTTTTGGGGGCAGACCTGACCTGTTGAAAAGAGATGGTATTCATCCCTCCTGGGATGGTGCTGCTCTTCTCTCTAGTAATATGGCTCATAGTCTTAGAGCTCAAACATGACAATCTGAGGCTCAGGTCAGGAAGCAGAGACTGGCTAAACCGACCGTAAAATATGTATTTTTTATTAAATACAGGTTAACTAGTTTACATAAACGGTACTAATATATAAATAAAAATAAAAGTAAATCAAAAACAAATATTTTACAAGCTTTCATCTTCATGAGGCGCAGTGGCAAGGCATCTAACACCGGAGAGGCCGTCCTTGGTGAATCAGTGTCCGACTGGACATTCTTTACAATACTTTTTATAGTTCACACGCCCTCCGCACAGGTTCAGTCCTTTACAGACAATCTGTCCAATCCGAAGTCTTGAACTGTCCTCCGTTCTGGAAATCCCCTTGTAACTCCATATATAAAGCTCTTTCCTTTGTTCTCCTTTGCTTGCTGCTCTGGACCCTCTGCCTTTCTCCTGCGTCTCATGCTCCTCATCAAACGGGTAATGCTTGCCATTTCTACTTTGCTAAGATACATGCTTTTCACTACTTAATGTTACTTCTATCTATTGATTAAATGCTTAAACATGAGTACATTATTATCGTTTCTTGCATGCATTATTACAATAAAAAGATTATTACAAAAAACAAGTTGCAATGTCTCTCTGAACACAACAGTTCAATAATAAAGACCTTTACAAAACCATCTCCATTGTCTTTCTTAATAAAACAATTTCACAATAAAGGCTTTTACCAAACAAGTTGCATTGTCTCTTCTTAATAAACCAGATTCACAATAAAAAGACTTTTACAAAACATTTTGCAGTGTCTTTCCTTATACAACACTCTTTTTAACTAGGTTATAAATGTGGTTAGTAACATACATACTTTATATATGAAGGTCACCGATTAATACAGAATAAATTGCATATATATTTCACTTCTAAAACTACAATGGTGATTAATATCATATCAGCCCATATATATGAGGCATTCTAATAGAATAAATTGCATGTTCACTTAACACGCCCCTTATGCAAATTTATTCTTTTATTTCCAAAGTCAAATACTGCACATAGCATTTTTTCTTCTTGTAATATTTTGACAATTTAGAATACACTCTCCCTGTCTCCGTAACAACATTCATTTGAAAATGTTCATTCAATGTTCCACCCAGGATCTCCTGTTTACCAAATCACCAGAAGGCCAAGTTTTTAAAAAAAAATTTTTTTTTAATCAAATAACATCCAAATTTACTTGCTTCTGTTTTCCATTATTCATTTCATGATAACATTCTCCAATTATTTGTCTCTCAGAGTCTTTACACAGAAACGTACGGCCACCTTCCATTAATCAGACTAACTGATCTTTGGAATGAAGGACTGCGGTATTACTACCTTCCCTTGGGCCGCTTGTTTTATCTCGATGCTCTGACGAGACAATTGTGTCTGGAGTGGCTGATCCTGTCTCCTGCAGGACCCCATCAATGTTTCTGTCTATAAAATAAAATACTTTATCACATTTTATCACTGTTATAACATCCATGGTAAATCTACCATGCAACTTCATGTATATGTCACGGTGTGACAAAAATTAGAGAAAAGACTAAAGTCTTTGTGAATACAGTGTTGTTGTGGAGACCTCCAGTGGACACCCGTCTCTGTTGCACTGCGAATCTGTTGCCATGGCAGCAAGGCCAATTGCCCGATTGACAGCAGGTGTGGAGTAATTACAGAGAGTGTTGTGAGAGGGACACGTATTCAGATGGGGCTTTAAAAATAGAGAGGAAGCAGACTGTCGCGTGGTTCTCCTCCCGTGAGATACTGTGTTTGTCGACGGGTTGTTTTGTATTTGAGGCTGGGCTGTGGAGCGGGCGAAGGTTGAAGCTGAGAAGTAGAAAGAAGAGAGTGAAGTATTTGTCAACGAAAACCCAAGGAATATCGTCAGCAGTGGGGAAGACGCAAAGTGATGAGTATCGGATTCGTTGTTTATATGCACTAACACTGAAGTGGTGTTGAGAGTTTGGAAAGTGTGTGGCACGAGTGAACTAGTACACCGAGTGAATTGTTGATCTGTCTCCAACTTTTGTCCGCTCCTCGCTGAATGTGACGATTGCTGCACCCGTCGTCTGCTGTCTCTGGAGAGAAGTTGAGCCCTTGCGAGAGACGAGAGTTGATCTGGTGGGTGAGTGCTGGCCCGAATGCACGGTGTGCGAGTGGAATGCAGTGCCTGAAGTGACAATTCACACGGTTTGTGTTATGGAGTGAAGTTCATCGTGTGGAGAAGTAATAGTAGTCTGCTGTGCACTCTCTCCTTACAGTCTTTCACCCGCTGTCTCCAAGGAAGGTCTTGATATATCAAGCGCCCAACTTACCATTTTGAGACAGCCCGGCTCTGTTAATGCTGAATGTTTTATATGCTGTTGAACTGTTAAACCCTGCTACATTGTTACAGTGTACAGCTGAAGTGGAGTGTCTCGCTTAAAGCATCCTCCTCGCCTGGTGGTCTCCACACGTCCCTAACGAAAGCTGCTGCCCTGTTCAGAACGAGAGAAGGTATTGCAGCTGAATGTTTCATCTACTGTTGAATGGTTAAATCCTGTGGCATTGTTACAGTGCACAGCTGAAGTGGAGTGTCTCGCTTAAAGCATCCTCCTCGCCTGGTGGTCTCCACACGTCCCTAACGAAAGCTGCTGCCCTGTTCAGAACGAGAGAAGGTATTGCAGCTGAATGTTTCATCTACTGTTGAATGGTTAAATCCTGTGGCATGGTTACAGTGCACAGCTGAAGTGGAGTGTCTCGCTTAAAGCATCCTCCTCGCCTGGTGGTCTCCACACGTCCCTAACGAAAGCTGCTGCCCTGTTCAGAACGAGAGAAGGTATTGCAGCTGAATGTTTCATCTACTGTTGAATGGTTAAATCCTGTTACATTGTTACAGTGTACAGCTGAAGCGGAGCGTCTCGCTTAAAGCATCCTCCCCGTCTGGTGGTCTCCACACGCTCCTAACGAAAGCCGCTGCCCTGTTCAGAACGAGAGAAGGTATTTCAACTGAATGTTTTATATGCTGTCGAAGAGTTAAACCTTGCTACCTGGTTGCAGCGCACAGCCGAAGTGGAGTGTCTCGCTCAAAGTGTCCTCCCCGCCTGGTGGTCTTCACACGCCCCATCGAAAGCTTCTGCCCTGTTCAGAAAGAGAGAAGGTATTTCAACTGTATGTTTCATATGCTGTTGAAGAGTTAAACCCTGTTACCCGGTTACAGCGCACAGCCAAAGTGGAGTGTCTCGCTCAAAGTGTCCTCCCCGCCTGGTGGTCTTCACACGCCCCATCGAAAGCTTCTGCCCTGTTCAGAAAGAGAGAAGGTATTTCAACTGTATGTTTCATATGCTGTTGAAGAGTTAAACCCTGTTACCCGGTTACAGCGCACAGCCAAAGTGGAGTGTCTCGCTCAAAGTGTCCTCCCCGCCTGGTGGTCTTCACACGCCCCATCGAAAGCTTCTGCCCTGTTCAGAAAGAGAGAAGGAGACACCTACCGGGGATACGTACCTGTTTCCTCTCCTGGCCCGGCCCGCTCGTCACCTGTCCACCTGCGTTCTGTCCGAGTCTGAGGCAACCGTCCCCTGAGTACCTACCTCCGGAGCAGCATCAGTGACTCGCTTCACCCCCGCTCCTGAATACCTACCTGGTTCCAGCCCGAATGGGGTCCGTATAACCACAACCTCTTGAGTCCTGTAAAGAGTACTTACCCAGTGACCTACCTAGACGGTGCGAGTATTCCCCCTGATCCCCCTTCAACGAGCCGCAGGCCTGCCACGATTGTTCCCCCCTCTAAGGTCCAGAAGACCATCGAATTCCCTCTGGTGACAAGAAAGAAGATTTTAATTAGGATTTTCAAATTACTGCTCTTAACTTAATCAAGAAATCTGTTATTCCTTCATTCCCTTGTCTGTCTGGTCCTTGACACGTTCCTCGAGGTGGTACCCGGTTTCCAGGGGTGGGTGCAGTCTGGTTTGGCCCACCCCGACCTGTGACATATAAACAGCTTGGTCTTTTTTAATCCAGTCTAAATGTGCACCTAAATCATTGTAAAATTCTTTGACCTCTGGGTGGAGCATTTTCAACATTTCTATATCTCTCAAACACATCTGTGCTAAAATACATTATCAACTCAAATGCTTTCACACAATATTCCCTCAATCCATCATTGTCATTGTATCACATATATTTTTATCAAAACCATTCTTTACATAGGTCTCCCATCTCAAAATCAGCTTTCTGTACAAATAACATATTAAAGACAACTCATGCATTCATCATCTCTACTTGCTCATCATCACTTCTGATGTCTTAACAACAGTTTTTTGTTTTCCATTTTAACTGTATACACTTCAGCTTCTTCACATTAATTACAATGTTCAATGGTTATCAATGGATAAAGTTATATTTGTTCTAGATATAATAAATGTATACCTACCAGAATGTTGTACATGCCATGTTCCTCCGGGCCTCTGAAAGGTTGTGTAAGGGTCAGTCTGCTGTATATCATGTTGAGATGTACTGGCATCTCCAGTCTCTAGTTCTCTGCGTTTGTTATTAGATACACGTTGCTTTATACAGTACTCTTAATTTTCTCTGGCTCACCATTTTCCATTCTTTCCATTCATTTTTGATGTTTTCTAAGAATGGAAATGGCGGCGTATAGTCACAATAGGGTCAGACAATAATCTGCTTATCCCTTGGTTTATATTATTCCTTCTAATATTACTGTCCCATGTCTGATTCAAACATGCCCGTCCTGCATATATGCTTGGACTCATTCCTCCAAAATACTTTACGGTTCAGAATTTACTCAAATTGAACAATCCCTTTTCCTCTGACAAATTATCAATAAAATCCCATGTTATTTTATATGCTTATTATGGCAGGTCTTTTGTCTGATATAATACTCTGAAATTTCTTTAGAAATCTCCCATGTAATTATTACTTCATCGTTTTTTACATCTTATCAAGACTAAAGTTATATGATAATATTTGACCCATTCTGTATTATTTACTGTACTCTTACTATAATGCCCTAATTATGAGCCTTTTACCAGACCCTTGATTTTGATTGGAATTATTTCCCCATACTTGTGCATTGCTACATCTTCCAGCACATCACACAGTCTAAACTGTATTATCATCTGACTAGTTACTGTATTATTCTCTGTTATCTCTCTGTCTTTGAGTCTTAACTCCATTTTCATCTGAAAATGTTAACCTTATACACCCATCTTTGTACTTGCTTTTTCATTATAGTTATTTTCACATTTCCAATTTCACACACATATATAGCCTATCCAATTCATCTCTCTAGCTCTTCAAGTTTGATTTCAAACTTGATTGCTTAACTCTTTTAATAACTTAATACTACACATTATATGTAATTTACCATCATATCTCATTTTATCACATTCATTACAATTGTCATTTAGACATTTTTCCCAAAACGTATTTGTTTTAATACTAACTTAATGAAACTTTTTCTTTACTGAATACTTTTCACCTCCTAAAGTTATTCCAGCTTTTTATTGGATTCACTATATCATTTAAATAGGAATTGGATTTCTTAACTTCTGCAAAGTTTTATATTTCTCTTGTATACTACTCCTTGCAATCTTCATTAAATGTCTAACATTTACTTTATCTTTTCCCACTATCATAATGATTCTTTAGGTTCTAAACAATTGTTTTCTCTTTTAGATTGTCCATATCAATCTCTTTGTCTATCACAAAGGTTGCATCCTTTTTGTACCTTTTTTCCACAGTGTCTTGATTTATTATAGTCAAACTGTTATTAAAATTTTGACTACAACCCAGAATACCACCATAACTATTGTTATGTTTATCAATGTTACCACAATAATTGACTTAAACAATGTCTTAATCTTGTCACTGTGATATTCTAGGACACCTCTGTCAGCCCAACATCTCGATTCAGACTCTATCTCCTGAAAGATATAACATAAAGTTGAGCTCTCTGTATAAGACATCTCTTAGTCATTAATCATTCGGCTCCTTCTTAAACATTCTTCAGTATTTGCTTCTGAAGTTCCAAGTTCTTAAAATGCCAAGTTCTTGTTTTATGTGTTAGAGGATTTTCCCCTTTAAATTGGGCTTTATTCCCCTTCTAAAAATCCACCAACACATATTCCCCTTTTGTCAAGGGTTTTCTTAATTCATATACTTACGGTGTTAGATATCCAAGCCATTGCCAACAAATTTACATTATTTGTTTACAGCCTCACTTACTTGCTCTGCCATATCAGTCTTATTTCATATTTATCTTTGTATCCTATATGACCCATGTTATTGAACACTTGCATTGACATTCAGCTTTGCTTTAACTTTGCTCCATCCAGAGACACGCTATCAGTATATGAAGGACTAAAAATGACAGAACGAAAAATAAATAAATAAATAAATAAAAGTAGAAATAAATAAATAAATGCAGAAATAATAGTGAAAATAAATACATTTTGGTAATATAAATGGCTATTTCTGTATTTTTACATGTATTTATTTATGCATTTCTATATGTATTTATTTATGTATTTATACATTTATTTATATATTTATGTATTTATATATATATTTATTTATTTATATATTTATATATGTATTTATTTATACATTTATTTATTCCTACATTTATTTATTTCTGTATTTCCATATTTCTACATTTATTTATTTCTGTATTTCCACATTTCTACATTTATTTATTTCTGTATTTCCACATTTCTACATTTATTTTTCCCTGCGCATGTATGCTAATTGACCTATGGCTAAGCCACGCCCCCAAACGCGATGAGCCAATCAAAGTACGCATAGCTAACCCAATACACTCGGACATTCTCTGCTTCCATTGCAGTTATCAGTTTTCATTCGTTTTTATGGTTTTTCTTGTCATTTTGGCTTTTAAACAGCGTGTGTGTGTGTGATTTTGGTTGGGTGACAGTTGTAGGTTACAGTTTGACAAGAGTTTACAGTTTGACAAAAGCACAATGTTGTGTTTTACACAAATATAAATAGGCTAAACACTTTGCAGTTTTAATGATGTCCTGTATGAACAAAATTGGAGTATGTTTTTATGTTTCCACTGTTCATCGAGCCCGCTCTCTGACACACACAGACACACGCACAGACACACATTCCAGCAATGCAATCTTGACATCGCAGCCTGTTCATTATTCTGCGTTCACACCAAACGCGAATAGAGCGTCAAATTCGCGCGTATCGCGTCTAGTTCGACGCTTGAACATTTTGAATCCAAAGCGAATAGGACGCGTATAAAGCGAGCGTTTGAATCGAAATAGCACCAAACTATAACGTTTACACTGTGAACTGTAAATCTTTGTCTGGAGCTGAAGCTTATTGACCTTCTCAACAATAAAATTATTAATATAACCCTCCAATGCATATTTAAGGCCCTTTTGGTGACATCGAGATGATATATAATCTTTCTGTCTCCAAAAAATCATCAATTGCCTCCTGTGAAATGTCTCCTACTGTGACAGCTACCGCTATAGCGCCTGTTACCGAATGACTGCTTGTCCAAGTGAGTGGAGGGGGCGTGGCTTAGCCATAGGTCAATTAGCATACATGCGCAGGGAAAAATAAATGTAGAAATGTGGAAATACAGAAATAAATAAATGTAGAAATATGGAAATACAGAAATAAATAAATGTAGAAATGTGGAAATACAGAAATAAATAAATGTAGAAATATGGAAATACAGAAATAAATAAATGTAGAAATGTGGAAATACAGAAATAAATAAATGTAGGAATAAATAAATGTATAAATAAATACATATATAAATATATAAATAAATATATATATAAATACATAAATATATAAATAAATGTATAAATACATAAATAAATACATATAGAAATGCATAAATAAATAAATAAATACATGTAAAAATACAGAAATAGCCATTTATATTACCAAAATGTATTTATTTTCACTATTATTTCTGCATTTATTTATTTATTTCTACTTTTATTTATTTATTTTTCGTTCTGTCATTTTTAGTCCTTCATATTCAGTAGGTTTATTACCCCGTAAATCTGCATTCTTGCTGTCTCACACATACAAGCATGCTAGAATGAGTTTGTTCTGTTCCATTCTAGGATCTTTAACACCGTTATCACAAATATTGGTAAGAGACCTATCTCTTTATATCGTTTCACTCTTTTTCATTTTAAGAGCATGTTAGAAGTATTTCATACTCTTTCTTTCTTTTTTTCTTGGTGTTTAATTAGTTATTTTACACCATTGGTAAGATACAATGTCTTTTTCTTTAATGGTAATTCTACCTTCCTTCCTCTCATATTCCAATAATTAAATTATTTTTACTCCAAAGCTCATTTTCTCTAACCGTACTGTATGTTTATCAACTTTTTCTTTTTGTTAAATACTTTATCTTTCTTAGTAATTAAATCCTTAATAGGTTTAGTTGATAATAATATGTTTCATTTACATTATGCCTTTTTCCACGCTCAAGGACTCTTTACAATAATAGTAACTGATGATTTTCATGGTTTATTATTTTTTCTTTTTGAATTACATTAGTTAAGTTATTACAATTTAATGACTCCTCAATTTTTTCATCCCATCTTATGTCCTTATATCTTGCTCTAAAGAAACTTTTTAAAGTTCCCACTGCACATTTTTTAATTACATTACTTTCTGGTGTATACCGCAAAGCTTTGTGCAAAACAGTTTTCCAGACAACCTCTAACTTCCCTCTGACAAAGTATATTATATTATCAACCCTGATATTTCTCGGGTATAAACTGTCAGTATTGCTTTTACAAAAGTATTTAATATAGTGTCTTTTACAGTGTTTGCTCAACGACTATCTACTGCTACTAATTTATATTTATTTTCCCATCTTTACCTAGGATTTAAGATCCAGCTATTTTCAATCAACACCCTTGGTTGACTATTTCTGGTGTGATTCTAACATGTTCACTTTTTAAAATTTCGTGTCTTCCCTGTTAATATAATTATCTATATTATCATTTTTAGGTTTACAAAATATTTCCTATCATTATGTATTTTCTTAATACAACTGTCTCATTTTCTCTCATTTTAATTCTTCTCTTTATTCTTGCTAATTTATCTACTCCTTTGTTTCTTAAAGCTATCTCTGTGTTTTACTTTGAATGTTAATACTGATGAATCGCTGTTAGGTCCAAATTCCTAATAGATAATAAGTTACTATCAACAGGTTTTCTATCAAATTTAACGAACCTGTTCTATCTCCAAATGTCTACGTTTCCATTTATACTTGTCTTAACCTTTTTGCTATCCGTTATAATAATAACTTGTGTAGCATTTATTTATTTTAGTCTTTCTAGTGCTTTTAATACAGCTATAACTTTTACTGTACATATTGAATAGTACTCAGGACTAAGCCCCTGTCTCTTATTTCTTTATCCTTTTTATGTTTTATATACACCCAGTAAGTATTATACTCTTCAAGAGTTTTTGATTTATCTGTATATACTATTGTACCTCTAAATACATTTATATTTCTTCTGTCACATTTTACACTCTTTATTTAATATCCTCACATTTGGATCTAAGTGTATTATCCTATACTTGCTCAAATAATTTTGGGTTTTTGCTTTTTATACTTATCTTTAACTTAATGCCCCTTTATTGTTTTATTGGTATTATTTAGTCTATTTTAGTTCTATTCTATTTTATTCTATTCCTTTATTTATTTATTTTATTTTCTTGCAATACCTGGTAGTTCTGCATATCTTTTACTCATAGATGCTAGTTTCTTCTCTATAAAAAGAAATTGCTTTTCTGTTTTTTCCCAGCTGCTTATTCATTTCAATATGCTATTTTTCCTTCTTTATAACTAATATTTAATTAATATAAACTTCCACAGGTAATTCTTTAATGGAAATGCTGCTGAGGAATTTATCTATCCCTATTTATTGGTAATCTCTGATATACTTAATGTTGGCTATTTTTAGTAAATTAAGTATTTTTTTGACTCATCTCTGTTAATGGAATTTATTAAAAATCATTAGCCAAATCCAATTTTAAAAGAAATTTACCATTCCTCGATTGTTCAATCGTATTACTAGCATTAAAACCATAATGCCTACTTTACTTTATTACTCTAATTAGTGCTTTATAATTTGTTAAAGTCATCTAATTTTGGTGTTTATTGTACAGGGGTGCGTTCTCCGAAACTACCTTAACGCTACGTCGTTCTTAAGTTTTACCTTAAGAAGTACCTTATCGTTAATACGTGTTTTCCGAAACCTTCTTAGTTAAGTATACCTTCTGTAATTCATACGTTCGTAAGGTTGGTCTGGAGCGCTCTTAGCTATACCTTATCGCTGCTGACGGTTCATACCGCTAGTGGCCACCACTACGCAAAAAGCTTTTTTACATCGCAGTTTAATTACACATAGAAAATTTTATATGAACATTTAATATAAAATCTGATTTAGTATTAAAATGACATTTTTACTTTACTTTAAAATTTTACACATAAAATACTTAAGTTGTTATAGCCTACACCCAGTGTATGGAAGTGTTTTCATTAATAAAGTTTCCATACACTAATGGTTGTTAGCTTTTTTAATTACTATCCTAAGGCACATCAGCTGGCGAACCATTTGACAGAAAAGGCTTAGGAGTCTATATAAAGAAAGATGAGTTTACACAAACTTTATAGCTATGGCAGCAAGACAGCGAGTACTTGTTTTAAATCAAAGACGGCGCCGTCCGCGGAGCCAGTTAGTGTATGTCAACTACATGGCTGGTGGATAATCAGCATACGTTGTGGAGAACATTAACACACTTATGGCCGTGAGGGTTTGGGATTGCACACTTGCTAAATTATAAACACATACTCATATTTATTTCTGCATGTACATATTTCAATGAGCCCCGATAAATGCAGTTTGTTCTATTTCTAAAACATTCTTTATAAAGAACATTGTTTTCTCAATACTTTACCTATACCGCTGTGAAGGAAAGAGCGCACAATCGATCATCGAAGCATCGATATCAACCTATTCAGCACCTCGACCATGGACAGCGCCTGCTAAGGTCGAACTTAAGCAGGTTTACCTTAAGCAACATCCTAAGGTATAGTTCGGAGAACACACGTAGGAAATGTATACCTGTAGTTAAGGTGTACCTTTTGAGTCTTCGTAGCGCGCTAAGAGACAACGTTATCGGAGAACGCACCCCAGGACTTTCTGTTATTGCATAAGTAATTGCCTTAACTCCTTGCTCTAATAGCTCTTGTATTGCCTTATTTAATTTTTCTTTTATCCATCATATTAATCGGATATTATCTTTTTAATTTATGTATCTTACTCAGTTTTTTTATGAGTATATGCTTCACTAATTACTAATAGATTTTATTCCACAATCGCTTTTATATCTTCTTAAATAGGGTATTTCTAGTAAAGCCCATAGTAATTTCTCTTTTAATTCTTAATATTATCAATTCATTCCATTTTCATTTATATTCTTGTTCAATATGTACTTTTAATCTCAAGACTTTCTTTAATTCTCTTCCTTCATGCAAATTGTTTGCACTCTCCATCATTTTAATGCCGAATTCTTCTCTCCTACTCTCCTACTCCTACTAATAAAAATATTCTCTGTAAATTGCATTGGCTCTGTTGTTGAGTACACCTGAGCAGCTTTGTCTAATATAAATTCAATTTATTTAACCTATTTAATTGACAAACTAGTTTTTATTTTTATTATTCTCTTTGGTCACACCTGTTTCTCTTTAACAACCTAAATTTTTTCAATGTATCCTATCCTTCTTTTTATCCATAGCTGTTTTTTATTCATCAAGCTTTATTTATTTTTTTATGTTTTTATTCTGCTTACATCTTTTTATTTTTGAGTTTTCTATTTTACTCATTACCTGTCTTCTTTGTTTTAGGGTTATCTCTTTCCATTTATCATTAGATATAACTTGTCTATTGTCAATAGCTTTTAGCTTGTTATAGCTATACCAAATTAATCAATGTTATAGCTTCTCAACTTAAATTCACATTTTTAGCTGTTTTAATTATACAATCTCTATAAGCGCTGTTGTCTTCTCTTAACTTTTCTTTGGGTTTAAATTCCAGTTGTCTGACTGGATTTTTTATATTTCTCTCATTATTCTTCTCTTAAATTCATAACCTACTTAAAATATGATTGTTTCATTTTATTCTGTTTTCCTGACTTTAAACATCCCTCTTTTCTTTAGCTATTTTTTAAACCAGAGGCGATCGTCTGTTTTCACTTGCCCATAAGTCAAGTCTATGTCAGGCATACGTTCTGAGGAAACTATTTTGCAAATCGCAATTACGTTACATGCCAACATATAAGCAGTGCTATTACGTTGGTCCTTAACCTAATATAAGCAGTGCTATTACGTTGGTCCTTAACCTAATATAAGCAGTGCTATTACGTTGGTCCTTAACCTAATATAGCCAATCTATTGCAGTGCTATTACGTTTGTCCTGAACATAATACATCCAAAGCAGGTTTCCATAGCAGCTAATGCTGTTCATTTTGTTTAAATTATTTACTCCTTTTTTTCTCATTGGGCTACAAAATATTATCTATGCCAGGGCGAGTCAAATGGCGGCACCCAGATAATTTTTATCTGGCCCTCCAACTGGTTTTTGATGTTTAAAAACCCTCGCAATCTGATATTAAAGTCCCCGCAAAGGTTTAGCGCGTTCAGCGGTGAGTTTAACAACGCACGTGATCATTCAGCGGTGAGTTTAACAACGCACGTGATCATTCAGCGGTGAGTTTAACAACGCACGTGATCATTCAGCGGTGAGTTTAACAACGCACGTGATCATTCAGCGGTGAGTTTAACAACGCACGTGATCATTCAGCGGTGAGTTTAACAACGCAGCGGTGAAATTAACAACACTCAACTGCAGGTAAAACGACATTCAGAGGTGAGTTTGACCAAAGCAACCCTCAACTGCAGGCAAAACTACATTAAAAGGTGAGTTTAACAACGCTCTAAGACGCTTGCAGTTGCAAGTAATTGCAGTTTTAGCGTTTTCTTGTCATAGTAGGACACTGCTTTAAGAAGCTGGATAACGTATTTTTATCGGAGGTTTGATTAAAAACTGTTGAGTCAGGACAATAAGTTGTTGTGTTTAGAAACTTTAGATTTGTAAGGTGGCCATTTCTTATGACTATAAATAATAGAAGAAATTATAAAAATATATTTTTATAATTTCTTCTATTATTTATTATTTTATTTTTTTTAATGTTATTATTTCGGTCTTATTGCCAGGGAAGCTGGATTGCTTTGCTGTTTATTTATATTTTTTAAATTATATTTTATCAGTAGGAAATCGCGCTGAAGAAGTCTCGTTCCGAACACATCGCGATATTTGGCATCAGTTCACGTGTGTCAGATGTTGGTAAGTAAATACCTAAATACGCTGTCCTAATAATGTGTGATATAATGTCTTTTCTGTTTGTCGATATTAATCTGCCATTATATCTGCCATCTCCACGGAGACTTTGCGTTTCATTGCTTTCTAATTCAAAACAGGGTGATTAACACTGCCTGTCACGTGACGTGCTATAGGCCTAGAGATAATCATATCAGATTAAAAATAGTACAATTAGTTCCAAAGTTGTATTTGTAGTAGAAGCACAGTAAAAACAACACTTACCATGCTTTTACCACAGTAACATTAGTTTTACTGTGATAAGTGTAGTAAAAAGACAGTAATCACAAAACTTGCCATGCTTTTACCACACTATTTGTAGTTTTAATGTGGTACTTATTGTAAATGCACAGTAACCACAACACTTACCATGCTTTTACCACAGTAACCATACTTTTTACTGTGATTGATTTAGTAAAGGACAGTAATCACAAAACTTACCATGCTTTTACCTCAGTATTGATATATAAGTGATATTTGTTGTAAATGCATATTAACCACAACACTTGCCATGCTTGTAAGGCTTTATAATGTAACATCCAATATTTGTAAGGTATATCAGTACTTTTTCCTTTAAATAATCCTATATATTATACATAATGATATTTTCTTTTCTCTTTTTTCAGCTGAAAAGACCAAAAGGGCCTTTCGGACTCAGTCAGCCCATTATTGTTGGAGGAGAAGTAAACGGATTGACAGCTGCAAAGGCAAATATTCGCAATGGTATGTATGTGTTGGTTTTAACCCTAAATCAAACATTTTATCAAGCATTTGTTGTTTCTTAAAACTTTTCTCACAAAACCCATAGCCCAATCAGTACAAATATAGACTGAAAGTCTTAATAATTCACAAGATTTAACAAGTTGTCAAATTCGTATCATACTCGTACATATTTGTATACTCGTACACAATCCTGCAGCTTTTACTCCTAGTGCTGTCATTGGCTACTGCCTCAATTCCTGTACATATTTATCGCGATATTTGTAAATCAGTTGCGCCACTTCTTGGAAAGTTGTTGGATGTCACACACACTGTCAGAAAGTTTATATTAATTGCAAATTGGTCCCCGTCTGTTTATGTTCCAGTGATACATGATGTCTCTCCACACCTCATAACCTACCTCTGTTTGCAAGAGTGGAAAAGCTTATCTGACTTGTCACATGACATCAGATACTCGATTATTTTGTCATAATCAGATCAGTTACACTGCTGATAACTGTCCCGTTTGCATGTAAATCATTTTCATGATTATTGCTTGCTATTAAAGACATACTTTTATTCATAGAAATGCCCACATTTTAGTGAACTTAATACATAAAAATGCTTTTAACATTTAATTATGCAACACTCTTTACAGAAAACATATCCTACAGTTATAAACTGACTATTTGCAAGTAATGTATTAAAATTACCTTCCTTTCTGTTTTGCAGGATTACTTAGTCCTTTTTTTTTAAAGCTCTACCAATATCAAACTCAACCCCCACAAGAGCTACTAGTGAGTCGCAGCGAATCTTGCCGTGATCAGCCCTTCCCAGGTGAAGTTTCTAAATATATCAGTATTTACTCATCAAATGTTCTCTCCTGAATCATATGGTAAATTAACTTATATATAACTGTCTTAATTTATGTTTTTAAAGAACAATAGTAATTGCACATAGAGTAAGTTGAGACTTTCTTGTTTTACAGCCGAGAAGGAAGACGCAAGCTAATCGAATAAGTCCTTTGTTTCGGGTGAGGAAGGAACATCTGGTGCCCAAAGACGACAGAAAAGTGCGCGAGTCCATTGGTATGTATTGTATTGAAACAAGGCTGTAATATGTTGTACATAATTTTGATGTTGACAATTTTACATTGTACAGGTTATCACTTGGTTTTTGACCAAGTGAAGCTCTTGAAACAATTGACAGAAGAGTATGTTGTCTGGAAAGAAATCAAGCATCACTGGCAAAGGCTCAAAAGAGACCATGCCTTTCTTAAAAATCTTTTAAAATATGTTGCTGTTGATATGGGTAAAACTGTTTTTGTTCAGTACTTAGCTTATATTATGTGCTGCAATATTATATATATATATATATATATATATATATAATACTTCAATGTGTATATTATATAATGTACTGACTGCTGCTTTGTAAATTTCTGTAAGGAACAGGCAACTCTGGCTCTTTGCATTCTACTTTTTGAGGTTAGTTAAGAGTTAACCTCCAACCCTAATCAAGCACATCTGAAAATTTTAACCAAAGTCTTCAGGTTTACTTCTAGACAATAGGCAGGAGGGTTTGAGGTCGGAGCTAAATGTGCAGGACAGTGGACGCTGAGGGCCAGAGTAAACCATCACTGCTTTAAATAACGCAGAACATAAGCTGACCCGACTGTCCATTAAACAACTTTATTTGAATGGTTTCTGTTTTTTGTTTTACTTTCAGACCAGGACTGGAGAACGCCTGACAATGGGATATTGAGACTTCTTTCTTCTGGTTGAGAAAAAGCTACACCACATCAGTGATCACATCTTCTGTTCTTTAACTGAACAAACTATTTAGACAAGGAAGAAGAACACGATAGAGACATACAGGGAAGAGCAAGAAACCAGTTTAGCTGTGATAATGAATCATTATTTTCCAACACAATATCAAATCTGTTTTCTGTAGGTGACTGAATATAATTATCTGGCACTCGTTTTGTGGCTTCAGCAGCTGTGAATGGATTCATATGATGTTAATGTATTTTTGAAGACACATTTTTATTTATCTTGAATCTCATTTGTCTTTATGCTACTTTATCAACTTTATGCTTTGTTCTCCAATAAAGTGTTGTTTAATAAAGTATGGTGACTATTGTGTATTGAAAGTGGTGTTTGGTAAAGTAAATCTAAATTTTTATTTGAGAAATTTTAATTTCTTATTTCTTTAAAAATAACTACATATAATTAATAACTTATAAATAATTACATATAATTAATGACCATAATTCTTTTACTTGGGACATAAAAATTTAGATCTGGTTAACCCTTGTATGGTGTTCGGGTCTGTTGGACCCTTTTTCATTTTATCAAAAGAAAAATGATACAATTAATTATTTTTTCAAACTGAGACTCATTGGCCTTGGCTCATTTTCTGTGAGGAATATATCAATATATATATAATATACCCTACACATTTATATTACACACAGGATGGCTAATAAAAGTGTAGAAATTGTAGGTCCTGTGTACCTTTACTCTGTCCTCCTCCTGTCAGGGCCTGCTGTTAGTGTGTATGGTTTGTGAGGACACAAATGTGTATAATGACATGGGTATTACAACGTAAATATGGTTTATGACGACATCTGTGTCCTCATACTAAAACATACTAAATGGTGTTTTTTGAAATTCAAAAAATGCCAAAAGTTTTCTGTGATTGGTAGGTTTAGGGGTAGGGTTAGTGTAGGGGGATAGATTATACAGTTTGTACATTAGAAAAACCATTATACCTATGGAGAGTGACCGTACACCACATATCCAAGTGAGTGTGTGTGTGTGTGTGTGTGTGTGTGTGTGTGTGTGTGTGTGTGTGTGTGTGTGTGTGTGTGTGTGTGTGTTGTGGGTGTGTGCATGAGTGTGTGTGTGTGAGCGTGCGTGTGAGAGATTGTGTGTAAGGGTGAAAGAGTGCAAGAGTGAGTTTTGTGTTTCTGCTCCTGCCATTCCCACACGAGGTTGCAATTCTTAAATGTGATCTAATAAAGGTAAAGAGAAAATATTAACCATATATGCAGTTTATATTGCTTGTAATTGGGATGAAGTAAACATCTGTTGAGTATTTTAACATAACATTTTTGATTGTGTTGAATTAAAAAACCCAAAATGCAGCGGGTCCACCAGACCCACGAACACTGGCTGAGTAACAAAAATATGAACACCACACAAGGGTTAATGATATTTGGGACAACAATGCAACAAAAGTTGCACATACATGCATGTATGCCAGTTTGCAGTGAAATAAAAGGAAGCTATGTGAATAACAAGGCTGCAGTGGGCTATCTTGCTATAAATACTTTAAGCTTAATTGAAGATGATCCATGTTGATCATTCTAGTATACTCTATATAGTATACTCTATATATCACTGATGTCAGGAATATAAGCAGCAAGAGGCGGTGAAAAGGAAATGTTGGCACTGTTTTTTTGTTGTTTTACTGAATGGTGCATTATCCTTGTGTAATAGTAACAGTGTGTATAGATCTGTGTAGATTATACTGTTCTTCCACCCCCAGGGCCCCAGCAATGGCCCCCAGAAGAGCAAACAAATGCACATTTCAAATGGCTGTAACTCAAAGTCCGGTTAGTGTATCAAAGAGAAAATTGGCTGGACAACTGCTTATACTATGTTTAATAAATAATGTTGGCCACAGTTTTCAGACATATATGGAAAGCTGGCATAAAGGTTATTTTTATAATGCTCACAGTAAAATATCAAATTTCAGCCTGTCCCTCATATATGTCATAAAGGTTTGCACAATAAACAAATTTAGATATCCAGTTGTCCATTAAATATATTATTTATTTAACATTTATTGTTTTATTACTAAACGTTTTAAACTACATTACCCACATATCTCTGTCATTCTATCAGTGAACAGGAAGCATTGTATTGTAGTTCATTGAAATGTGCAGACATGCTTAGGGTTAGGGTTAGGATCTCGGTAGAGGAGTAATTTCTCACAACATAGAGACACTTTATAGTTAGCTTAATGTATAACTAACGTAATAATAACACCAAAACATACTTTGTAACATGAACCGCCGTTTTATATGGGTTAAACGATTGTCCAATCACAGCGAGTTCTGCGATAAAGTCACAGCCAATACAAACCCAGCTGAACAGATGCGTCACACTTACATGCCCATTTATGGTAAACGATGACAGATCTCTTCTGGTTCCGGCTGCAGGGATAGATACCTTAAATATTTTATATTTAGGCTGTTAAACATGCATTCCTTCTAATTAAATTATAAAACTCATATTTAAAAACAAAAGACTCCTTTGTGTGGTTACCATCCAAAAACGAGTTCACATGATCAATGACACAGATTTGCTTAGACTGATGCATAAATACATTTGAAAGGGAAACTTTTTTCTAAGCAATGTCCTACAGCAGGGTAGTTTTGCAGTATTTTAATAAAAAATAATTACATGTACTAAAGTGCTTCTAACATGTACAGTGTATGTATAGTATATTAAAGGTATATCAGTTATATTCAAATAAATGTAGCAAAAGCACAATGAATGGACACCATTTTGAAAGCTTATTCCAATATTTAATGTCAAACTGTTTAAAGACAAATGTAGTGCCAAAACTACTGCACAACAGTATAAAAATCAGTTAATTAAAAATTTCCAGATACAGGAGCAATCTATTATAGTGACACATACATTAACGTTAAAAAATTGCTATGATGAAGTTATATATTTACAAACCAAGAGATGAGATTCAACTTTGTTATGTGAACATACATTTGTTTCTTCGCTTTAAAGAACAAATAGGCAAAAACATAAGCACAACATTGTACATTCTCAACTTTCATTCTATATCCTTGTGATTATTGGTCACTTTTATTGTAACTATGCAATGAATATGTCCTTTAGCAAAACACCTGATGAGCACTGACACTTTTTTGAAAAAGGCATTAGGCAGACATCAAGTACAGTTTATGAAGCTGAAAAGAGAAAACAAAATGCTTTAACAATATGGAAAAAGATAAATCACTATTTTCAATATTGGTTCTGCATATCAAAGAGATCCTGAGGAGGAGTGGACTCCACATGAAGACTTTCAGAAACTGAGACAGAGCAAAGGGTGCACCTCGCTGGACACATCCTACGCATGCCCAAACAACAACACCCAAACACAGTGATGAAGTGGACACCACCAGGAGGATGCAGGAGACAGGGAAGACCAAGGAAGACACGGAGACAGATGTTCCACGAAGACCTGAAGACTGTCAGTGTCCCATGGGAAGATGTGAAGAACTTGGCCACGGATTGAATACGTTGGAGGACACTTGTTGCCCAATGTGCCCAGCACAGCACTTGATGACGTAGTGAGTTCATCCATAACTGTGGGATATTTTTCTGTGAAGAGTGATGCATAATTAAATGTTAAAAGCATTTTTATGTATTAAGTTCACTAAAATGTGGGCATTTCTATGAATAAAAGTTTGTCTTTAATAGCAAGCAATAATCATGAAAATGATTTACATGCAAACGGGACAGTTATCAGCAGTGTAACTGATCTGATTATGACAAAATAATCGAGTATCTGATGTCATGTGACAAGTCAGATAAGCTTTTCCACTCTTGCAAACAGAGGTAGGTTATGAGGTGTGGAGAGACATCATGCATCATGTATCACTGGAACATAAACAGACGGGGACCAATTTGCAATTAATATAAACTTTCTGACAGTGTGTGTGACATCCAACAACTTTCCAAGAAATGGCGCAACTGATTTACAAATATCGCGATAAATATGTACAGGAATTGAGGCAGTAGCCAATGACAGCACTAGGAGTAAAAGCTGCAGGATTGTGTACGAGTATACAAATATGTACGAGTACCGTACGAATTTGACAACTTGTTAAATCTTGTGAATTATTAAGACTTTCAGTCTATATTTGTACTGATTAGGCTATGGGTTTTGTGAGAAAAGTTTTAAGAAACAACAAATGCTTGATAAAATGTTTGATTTAGGGTTAAAACCAACACATACATACCATTGCGAATATTTGCCTTTGCAGCTGTCAATCCGTTTACTTCTCCTCCAACAATAATGGGCTGACTGAGTCCGAAAGGCCCTTTTGGTCTTTTCAGCTGAAAAAAGAGAAAAGAAAATATCATTATGTATAATATATAGGATTATTTAAAGGAAAAAGTACTGATATACCTTACAAATATTGGATGTTACATTATAAAGCCTTACAAGCATGGCAAGTGTTGTGGTTAATATGCATTTACAACAAATATCACTTATATATCAATACTGAGGTAAAAGCATGGTAAGTTTTGTGATTACTGTCCTTTACTAAATCAATCACAGTAAAAGTATGGTTACTGTGGTAAAAGCATGGTAAGTGTTGTGGTTACTGTGCATTTACAATAAGTACCACATTAAAACTACAAATAGTGTGGTAAAAGCATGGCAAGTTTTGTGATTACTGTCTTTTTACTACACTTATCACAGTAAAACTAATGTTACTGTGGTAAAAGCATGGTAAGTGTTGTTTTTACTGTGCTTCTACTACAAATACAACTTTGGAACTAATTGTACTATTTTTAATCTGATATTATTATCTCTAGGCCTATAGCACGTCACGTGACAGGCAGTGTTAATCACCCTGTTTTGAATTAGAAAGCAATGAAACGCAAAGTCTCCGTGGAGATGGCAGATATAATGGCAGATTAATATCGACAAACAGAAAAGACATTATATCACACATTATTAGGACAGCGTATTTAGGTATTTACTACCAACATCTGACACACGTGAACTGATGCCAAATATCGCGATGTGTTCGGAACGAGACTTCTTCAGCGCGATTTCCTACTGATAAAATATAATTTTAAAAAAAAAAAAAAAAAAAAAAAAAAAAAAAAAAAAAAAAAAAAAAAAAAAAAAAAAAAAAAAAAAAAAAAAAAAGAAAAAAAAAAATATAATTTTAAAAATATCAATAAACAGCAAAGCAATCCAGCTTCCCTGGCAAGACCGAAATAATAACATTAAAAAAAAAAACATAAAAATACATATGATCTCGTGAATAAATGTTGATTACACAGCTTTTCTTCTCGATGATAGAAGAAATTATAAAAATATAGCTTTCTGCACCAAATGTGCAGAAAGCTATATTTTTATAATTTCTTCTATTATTTATAGTCATAAGAAATGGCCACCTTACAAATCTAAAGTTTCTAAACACAACAACTTATTGTCCTGACTCAACAGTTTTTAATCAAACCTCCGATAAAAATACGTTATCCAGCTTCAAGCAGTGTCCTACTATGACAAGAAAACGCTAAAACTCCAATTACTTGCAACTGCAAGCGTCTGAGAGCGTTGTTAAACTCACCTTTTAATGTCGTTTTGCCTGCAGTTGAGGGTTGCTTTGGTCAAACTCACCTCTGAATGCCGTTTTACCTGCAGTTGAGTGTTGTTAAATTCACCGCTGCGTTGTTAAACTCACCGCTGAATGATCACGTGCGTTGTTAAACTCACCGCTGAACGCGCTAAACCTTTGCGGGGACTTTAATATCAGATTGCGAGGGTTTTTAAACATCAAAAACCAGTTGGAGGGCCAGATAAAAATTATCTGGGTGCCGCCATTTGACTCGCCCTGGCATAGATAATATTTTGTAGCCCAATGAGAAAAAAGGGAGTAAATAATTTAAACAAAATGAACAGCATTAGCTGCTATGGAAACCTGCTTTGGATGTATTTGTTCAGGACAAACGTAATAGCACTGCAATAGATTGGCTATATTAGGTTAAGGACCAACGTAATAGCACTGCTTAAATTAGGTTAAGGACCAACGTAATAGCACTGCTTATATTAGGTTAAGGACCAACGTAATAGCACTGCTTATATGTTGGCATGTAACGTAATTGCGATTTGCAAAATAGTTTCCTCAGAACGTATTTCATGTGATACAGGGTTGTGTCAGGAACTATCTCCTTTTCCCAGTTTCTTATCAGCGCTCTTTTCATTGCTAGGATTCCTATGTATTGCCTTTAACTCCTAGTTTTGAATTCTTTAGTTCTTCTTTTCAACTGCAATTCATCTATTTATTTACTTTTTCATATCCATAACTTTGTTTCACTATTTTCACTTCCTGTATTAACTATTGATGAATATAGCTCATCATTTTTCTGCTCTCCGTCTGAGACGTTTTCAAACTCCCTAGACCTCTGTCTATCTCTCTATAACTTAGAGACTGCTATTACGGCAGTCATTGTTGTTACTCTTATTTTATTATACGCTTGCTTAAACTCCTCTCTATGAGTTTAAAATCCTCTTTTGAATTCTCTATTATTCCTGTTATTAATCCTGTTATTAATCACAGCTATTACTGAATGTTTAAACTGTCCTATCCCCATTAAGGTTAAATCCATTATTATAACCTTTCTATTAATTTCATTCTGAATTGAGGACTACATTATTAATTAAAGGGTAAGTTCGGTATTTTACACTTAAAGCCCTGTTTACAGATCGTTTCTGATGAAATAAAACGGTTAAGATTAAAATTTGGACACATGCTGCTGTCCCGAGAATTTTAGGTTTATTTCGCTTTACCCCCCACCTACACAATGGCAGCCTATGTGCATTGGAACAGTCCTTCAAAAAACGCATTAAACTTTCGATTACAAAGAGATGAAACTCACCGAGTGGTCAGGGGTGTTCACTGATATGCTCACACAAAAAATCGCTGCAAAAGATGCTTTCCAACACGTGTTTTATCATTCGTTGTAAAACTGTGGACCTATTTTTCCAAATGTCTCACACCCGTAGATTCTTCCGTTGAGAGCTTGAATAATAGACACTCCAGCCCAGTTGGTGGCGATAATGCACCTTTGCCAATTGCAAGCAAACCACTGGCATTTCATTGAATACAGGCGGTCAGGGTTTCATATTATTTTGAAGGTACCCCCGGGAGCCGCCATTGGCTAACAAGCCTTCACCTGCTGTTAGCATCCCATTGACTCCCATTAATTTTCGCGTCACTTTGACAGCGAATAACTTTACATCTGAGGCGTTTAAAGACTCCATTTGTCCATTGTTTATTTCTAAAGAAACACGACAATGTATAAAAGGCTCCATTACCTTGTATCTTACGTTATGGCCCCGTAGAAGCAGTTTTTGTAAAAGTAGGCTAACGATTGCGTCATAACCACGCGACTCTCTGGAAATTACCGTAGAGACAGGAAGAGAAGCTCGCTGTCAATCGGGGGGACGTGGAGGCATAAAGTCCGATAAAGTCAAGGGAGAAGCCCATAGAAAGTCATGACGTTGCTCCTGCTCCTAGCTCATGGACAGATCCTACTCACGCTTTCCGTCTCTGCAAGATTCGGAAGGGAATGGTTCAGATTTCGTTTGGCACAGCTACTAGAAAACTTACAACTGTCAGGCAGGCTGCTCACGTCACATCCACGTCGTCAAGCTCAGTTTGAGTCTGCGCAGTACGCTCGGCAATCAGGAAGTGACTGCTTCTAATGTGCTTCAACTTCTCTCCGTTGAAACCTATGGGGTCGCTGTGTCCAGTTTATATACTGTCTATGATTGAATACACAGAAGAAGCAGAAGAAGAAGCGGCGGAGTAATACCGTACTGCACACAGCTCATCCAATACAAGTCAATGGAGTTGGACAAAAACTACGATAAAACCTGTTGGAAAGCATCTTTTGCAGCGATTTTTGTGTGAGCATATCAGTGAACACCCCTGACCACTCGGTGAGTTTCACGTCTTTGTAAACGAAAGTTTAATGCGTTTTATGAAGGATATGTTCGAGTGCACCTATACACCCATTCTAGAGGTTTTGGGGAAAGCGAAAGAAACCTAAAATTCTTGGGACAGCAGCATGTGTCCAAATTTTAATCTTAACCGTTCTATTTCATAAGAAACGATCTGTAAACAGGGCTTTAAGTGTAAAATACCGAACTTGTCCTTTAAGCTTTTGACCCAGAGCATTTAGTAGTACATAATTTTGTTCTACTATTTGTTATCACAGCTTTTACACAATTCCAGTGGGGTACACCAGAACTATTCTGACTGAGCCCAGGAATTTCACTTTTACTCTCCCTTTTTCATTGTCTATCTCTTTTAACATCTGCACTCCTAACAGATTAAAACTGTACTGCAGTCCCTTCAGTTATCATTTGTTTGTTTCTACTTAAGAAAATCATTCCCTGTATAGCCTCTACTTTAGACCATAACATATATATTTCTACTTTTTCCAATATTTAATCTATTATTTCCTGTTTTTTTCTTTCTTTCCTCTTCTAACTGTTTTCCTAGTATTTTATCTAATTTAGTATAGTATATTGTTATTGTTCCTACCTTTGGTATTTTTGACAATCTATTTCTTTGTTTTTACACTGTATATATTTACACTGTATTTCTATCACTCTCTAATTTTTGTGCCCACCGTATTACTGAGATGGCTACCTCTGTCTCATTAAAATTTTCCTTCACTCAATTGGTCTCTGGATGGAAGCCAAAGCACAAACAAATCATTATTTATTTCTATTGCTGATGTATTTGCTCTCAACGCTTCTCCTTCCCATTCAAGTACTCTTTTATAACCAAAAGTATATACTCTATTATGGGTTTTCTGCTGTCCTCTCCATCCAACAACGTGCACTTTGTTAGATGGTTTATACAGCTCACACTAAATCTTTCTCCTATTTAGATTTAGTCTATCTCTACGATATACTCAAACTTTCTTAAGTTTGTCACTATAATGCTTATTTGAATTACTTCCTCTATTTAGTTTATAGAGTTTCTATATCCAGGCCTATTCTTACACGTCTTATTCGTAGAGATTAGTAGTGCGTGCATGCACTAGCCTCTCTCGCGGCTTAAAATAATTCCCCTTGGAATTATTAGTATATTGGATTTTCTTATCCTATATACATCTCATTAGATGAGATTTTAACACTACTATTTATACCGTCCTTCCACTGGACTACTTCAATAATTCTTATTTGAATTATGTTCTTCTGATCAAGCCTTATAGTGTCTATCCAACCCCTCTGGGTTGTCTTAAAGGGGACATATCATGCTAAATGCACTTTTTTAGCCCTTAAATGCATTTTGTTGTATATTTGGAGTGTTTAGAAGTACAGAAAAGATGAAATTATTCTCTTCAGGTGCTTCGTTGATATCTTTATATTCTGTTTTGGTCATATTTTTCAACCTGTTCCGATTTTTCTGTTATCTATGACGTTTTTTGAACTATTACGTCACAGTATTTGCAGCGGAACTGCCAAATAAGGACATTGACTTCCAGCCCAACACTTCGAGCAATCCGCCATTTTTATTTCTCGCTGCAATTTTGTAGTCCAAGCTAAAGGATGCAGAAGTTACGAGAGGGTAAGTTAAAATGTTCGGTTGTTGGATGTAGTAACCCACACGCTTCATTACACCGTCTAATGTAGATGAACTGCCGTATCCACATGTTTAACTGAAAGAACGAGCAGAGAGAGAGACCCGGTCGCGCGCGCTCACTCTCTCTCTCGGAGCCAGGCGAAAGTGTAAACAAGACTTCACCGTCTCCAAACTAGACGCTGTCTTGCTCTCTCTCCCTCGCACATATTAATCAAAATAAATCGACACGGTGGTAAAAGGTCGGAAGACCAAAGTTTCATGTGTAAATACAGTAACATACCATTGCGATACATCCATATGAAGACGTTGTTCTACAGGTTCGTCGTCTTCATTTCCATCTCGCTCCGGCTCCGACTCTGGCTCGAACATGTAAGGCTGGCTGGACAAGTCTTCCGTTGTTGACATTTTGTTAATAACGTGTGAATAAAAAGTTGCTGTGCCGCTAGATAATCGTATCTCTGCTATCAGACTACAAAAATGGCCGAACGGGGTGGAGTTGAACCTCTGCAACCTGGAGAGGGGGCGGGGTATGAAGTGTCTCAATTGTATTTAAAGAGACCGCACCAAAACGAGTTGCTCTCAGACGCACATCAGAAAAGGGGTAGAAAAGGGGCCTGTGGAGCTATAATAATGAGGAATTCAGACCCAAGCATTGCAGTTCCGCTTTATATAGACTACAAATGTATCATTTATAAAAAGGAACAATTTAAAAGCATGATATGTCTCCTTTAATATTTCACTACAAGTCAGGGCCGGACTGGGACACAACTTCAGGCCGGGAAATCCCACACCCATCCAGGCCATCCCATGGACCCAAATAAAATTTAGAAACACTGACAACCCTATTTTTTCCTAAATTACATTTCTTGGTCTAAATTCTTAGGCTGGGGCCGTGTAAAATAATTAAAGGCTTTCTCTTGAACAGTATCCTCACTTCCCTTTTCCTTCTCTTCATTTTCCCTAATATCTCTATGTCTCTCACTTCCACCAGTATCATCAGCCTCATACACTAATTAAAGTGGAGTACTAGTGTTATATATATGTGTGTGTGTGTTTGTATGCATGTATAAAGTGTGCGTATTTTTCTTGTACCTGTACTCTTCTTCACCTGTCACTTGTTCTGGCCTCATGTTACAAACAGAACTGTCCTCCACAGTAAAACAACAACCTTATTGTAATTTGTTTGCCCAGAATCTACATTTATGTTAGTAAAAAATCTAAGTATTATATTTATGACAAAATGTTGTTGTTTTTATCTTAAAATTACTTAAATATCCAACATTTAGCAACACTAGGCTATATTTCATACAATATGTTAAAAAAAAAATCTTATTTTGCTTCTACATGTCATCTCACTCCCTGTCTGAATGTGTGATCATTGCACCTAGTGCTAGGTTGACGGTCTCCACCTTCATTTGATTAAAAAAAAAAAAAAAAACGGAAAAAAGTTTTAAACCTCACAAATGGGCATACATAATTTTCTAAATTGTCTAATAAAATGTTATTGCATTATTTTTTGTTGATGTCTGCACTATCACTCCTGTCTCCCTGCTCCCAGTACCACATGTTAATATTTGTCTGCTAAATTGCTAATGTAACTTTACACTAAATAATATTAATCTCCTTGAGCATACAGTATTTTGAGTGACTAATAGGGGCGCTACCACTAACATTTGCTAGCATTTCAATACTAAGTTAACGAAGAAAAAAGTACAGTATTTACAGATGAAACTGACCTGCACTTGAAGCCCTGAACAGGTCATTCATTTTGCAACATTTTGATGCTTGTTCTCTGAGTGCTTTCTTTTTCGTTGTCCTTTCCCTCTCTGCTCCACCTGGCTGTTTTCTCTCCATCATCGGGTGCTGCCGTGCTGCTCGCATTTTCTGTTTAACCGTTTGGCTGAGGCTTAAGGCTTAAAGTGGAATCGCAGCCTTGCCAGTCAAGACTAACAGATTTTACATTTACATTTACATTTAGTCATTTAGCAGACGCTTTTATCCAAAGCGACTTACAAATTAGGACTAAATTAAGCGAGTCATCATGAAGAGGCAAAAACAACAACAACGCAAGAAGTGCTCAAAATACGAAGTTCAGGCATTATTCAGAGTAGCATAAGCCTGATAAGTGATGTTTCAAAGGGAAAGGAATTTTTTTTTTTTTTTTTATGAGGTTAAGTGCTCACGGAAGAGATGGGTTTTCAGCTGTCTTTTGAATGTTGTCAGGGATTCTGCATTCCGGATGAGGGTGGGGAGAGCGTTCCACCAGCATGGAACTGTGAATGAGAATGTTCTGGAAAGTGATTTTGTGGCTTTCTGTGATGGAACCACGAGACGTCGCTCGTTGACCGATCGTAGGCGTCTGGTAGGGATGTAGACTCGTAGGAGTGAATGAAAGTAGGAGGGAGCTGAGCCTGTGATAGATCTGTAAGCAAGCGTCAATGCCTTGAACTTGATGCGAGCAGCGAGAGGTAGCCAGTGCAGAGAGGTGAACAGAGGAGTGACGTGGGCCCTCTTGGGCTCGTTGAAGACCAGACGAGCTGCAGCATTCTGGATCATCTGTAGGGGTTTGGTTGCACATGCTGGAAGTCCGGCCAGAAGAGCATTACAGTAGTCAAGCCTAGAGATGACCAGGGCCTGGACGAGAAGTTGTGTTGCATGCTCAGTTAGGAAAGGCCTGATCTTCCTGATGTTGTGCAGTGCAAACCTGCATGATCGAGCTGTCTTTGAAATGTGATCTGTGAAGGTCAGCTGGTCATCAAACGTTACTCCAAGATTTCTGACCGACCTTGAAGGGGTTGATTGATGATGACTCTAGCTGGATGGTGAAGTTGTGTTGTAGAGATGGATTGGCAGGGAGGACGAGAAGCTCAGTCTTTGCCAGGTTGAGCTGCAGGTGATGTTCCTTCATCCATGTCGAGATGTCCGCCAGGCAGCTTGAGACCCGTGCAGCCACTGTGGGATCATCTGGTTGAAACGAGAGGAAGAGCTGTGTGTCATCAGCATAGCAGTGTTAGGAGAAGCCGTGTAGATTCATGATTTTATTTGATAATAATAATTTTATTGAACGACAAATTCAAAAATGATCACTGGACACTGGTAAAGGTAGTAGTATATTTTTTTAATAATAATAGATTTAAAAAAAAAAAAAACGCTGGCTGGCAGCAGGCCAAATTAGTCGGCAGGCCACCGGGAATTCTCCCGGTGCTCCCGATGGCCAGTCCGGGCCATACAAGTACACGAGGATCACTCGTATTAACTTGAATGAAAAGTCTGGCTCTGTGTTAAGGAGGCTTCCCTCCCTTTCACAGAAACCCTGTCTCCTCGGCTCTCCTAGCCTCTCTGAGACCTGCCGTTTAAGATTTATGTCACATCTTTATCGGCTAAATAAACCTCCACAGCTCTTTCTTGCTTTTAGGGTTTATTATTCTTTCGCTCACTCAACCCTTTCTAGGTCGTTTAATTCTTTTTTTTTTTTTTTTTGAATTATTCTTAGTCTAATCGAGTCTTTTATGATTTCTTTTTCTTTTATCTAGATTTACTTTCCTCCGTGTAACCTATATACGACAGTCTTAGTTTTTTGAGCAATTGATCACCGATCTTGGCCAGGGATCGATAATCAATCTGCCCCACGTTGGGCGCCATGTTTTATGGTGCTTAAAGGGTTAATTCACCCAAAAATGAAAATTCTGTCAGTAATTACTCACCCTCATGTTGTTCCAACTGCGTAAGACCTTCGTTCATCTTCGGAACACAAATGAAGATATTTTTGATGAAATCTGAGTGCTGGATCACTTCTCCATAGGCTGCTAGGTGGCCCAAACTTGCTGGCCAGAAAAGTTATTAAAGAGATCGTTAATATAGTCCAAGTGACTACAGTGGTTCAATCTTAAGTATATCAAGCGACGAGAATACTTTTTGTGTGCAAAAACAGCCAAGTGGGGAGCGGGACCCCCGGAGGTAAATTCAGCTAGTCCACACAACTACACTGAATAGTCCAATATGGCACACCCGTATGGCAATGTAGCCAGATCAGATTACAACTTTCAACAGTCAGTTAAAACAGCGTGAGATCAAGCCAGAGTGCATCAGTTAAAAGAATCAGTTAAAAGGCCGGAGAGTAGCGGCAGCTAACCGCGCCAGCGTTCACTCTCCTGACACCACAAATGATGTGTCTGTTGTTATGTTATGTTATGTTATGTTATGTGCCCACGATCCAGTGCCCACACCTACACATTGCCCGCTCTGTCTCACAACTGCCTCGGGGGTTAGATCACATAAAGCCCCCCACCACTGGCCGTGTTATGAATGTAAGCCCTTTGCCCGCCTGCGAGCGCTCACACTTACTGGTAAACACATTAACGCCCACGCCGCTCTCGCGTCACGGGTTTCTCACTGCAAAATGTTCTCCGTCCCAAGTGACCGAGTCATTGAGTGCTGTCCAGCCAGTTATCGCTATCAGCGAGCTCCCGTTCCCCAGCATCAACAGCGCGCGCACCGCGCGAATTCCTCTGTTACGAGTTCCCTATCCCGTCATTCGGCCCCTAGCCATGCATGCAAAAGCGTGGAAGGCTATCCCGGGCGTGTCAGAATGGGTGCTGAACATTGTGAAACGGGACTATTCGCTGCAGTTCACTCGCCGTCCCCCGTGCTTTCGAGCACGGACCGAGACGAGAGTGAATGCAGAAGTAGCCCATCTGCTTCATACAGAAATAGCGAAACTATTGTGCAAGGGGGCGATAGAACGAGTGCATCCTTCCTTGACCGAGACGGGCTTTTACAGCCGTTATTTCCTCGTTCCCAAGAAGGACGGAGCTCTCAGACCCATATTAGATCTGAGATATTTGAACAAAGCTCTCATGAGACGGCCGTTCAAAATGCTCACAACCAGACAAATCCTCGCGCAAATTCGCCCGAAGGACTGGTTTATTTCTCTCGATCTGAAAGACGCATACTTTCAGATTCAGATTATACCCCGTCACAAGCCATTCTTGAGATTCGCCTTTGACGGTCAGGTATATCAATACACCGTCCTCCCGTTCGGCCTGTCTCTAGCACCCCGTACATTCACGAAGTGCATGGACTCGGCCCTCGCTCCCCTGTCAGAGGAGTCAGAGGAAGAACTCATATCCCACAGACTAGCACTTCTCAGCCATCTGAAAAGCTTGGGTCTCTCGGTCAACTGAACCAAGAGCTCATTAATACCCAGTCAGTCAATCTCTTTTTTGGGAATAGAGCTGGACTCGGTTGCTATGACGGCCAGACTGTCGACACAGCGCGCGCGCCGTATTCGACATCTCGCCGCGTCTTTTCAGAAAGGCAGGTGTTTCCCCCTGAAAACATTTCAGATGATGTTGGGCCACATGGCTTCAGCTGCAGCGGTGCTTCAGCTGGGTCTACTGCGCATGCGCCCGCTCCAATGCTGGCTGAATTCGAAAGTGCCCCGCAGAGCGTGGATTGCCGGCGGCGCGCGAGTCAGTGTGAATCAGGGCTGCGTCTCAGCCCTGCAGCCCTGGCTGGCGGCCGAATGGTACCAACGGGGAGTTACAATGGGAGTTATCTCGCACCGGAAAACGATCTTGACAGATCGACAGACTCCTCCAACCTAGGGTGGGGGGCACTTTTCGAGGGCAGACCGGTCTATGGCCTTTGGTCAGACCGGGAGAAATGCCTTCACATAAACTGTCTGGAGATGCTAGCGGTCGAGAATGCACTGAAACATTTTCTCCCATACCTGCGGGGACACCATGTACTATTCCGCACAGACAACATGTCAGTGGTGTCCTACCTGAACCGTCAGGGCGGGATCAGATCCAAAATCCTCTGCGCACTGGCGGAACGTCTCCTCGTTTGGTCTCAGGGCTCACTGCGCTCGCTGAGAGCCGCGCATGTACCCAGTCACCTGAACGACGGCCCAGACAGACTGTCCAGAGACAACGTTCCCCCCGGGGAATGGTCTCTGCACCACCAGACAGTCCAGCTTCTATGGCGCCTTTTCGGCAGAGCGAAAGTCGACCTCTTTGCATCAAAAGACAACGCCCACTGCCCGATATTCTTCTCGAAGAGCGAGGACACGCTGGCCCAAGCCTGGCCCAGCGTCCCGCTGTACGCTTTTCCCCCGATCTCGCTGTTACCTCAGGTGATCGGGAGGATCAGAGAAACGCGCCACTCAGTGCTCCTAATAGCCCCGCACTGGGAGAACTAGACATGGTTCCCGGAATTAATGCGGCTGGCAGACTCAGCCCCATGGCCGATCCCGGTGAGAAGATACCTTCTCTCTCAAGCCTGTGGTTCGATCTGGCATCCCCATCCAGAGCGCTGGTCTCTGCATGCGTGGAGAATCAACGGATACTCGTTGATTTGCCAAAAGGGGTCGTGAACACGATCACGCAGTCTAGAGCCCCCTCTACGAGACGGCTCTACGCGTCAAAATGGTCTGGGGAAAAATCTAAACCCACATACGTGTGGGGTTTCGTGGGTTTTGTGCTTCCTTCAAGAGCTGCTGGACGTGGGCAGGTCCCCCTCCACGCTCAAAGTTTATGTTGCGGCTATTGCAGCGTTCGCCGACTCTGCGTGCGGCCGCGCATTAGGAAGGAATGAATTCATCATCCGCTTCCTCAGAGGAGCCAGGAGGATGAATCCCCCACGGCCCCCCTCGGTTCCGATTTCGGATTTGTCTTTGGTCCTAGAGGCCCTGAAAGCATATCCCTTCGAACCTTTGGACACTGTGGATCTGAAATACCTCACGTTCAAAACCGTTTTTCTGATAGCTCTGTCTTCAGTTAAACGCGTGGGTGACTTGCACGCGTTATCAGTTAACGCGGCGTGTCTTGAGTTCGGACCTAATGACTCAATAGTCATTCTCAAACCGAGACATGGTTACGTCCCCAAGGTGATGGGTACTCCTTTCAGGGTGCAGGTCATTTCCCTCTCAGCCCTACCGGTATCGAGGCTGATAGTAACCTCCTCTGCCCTGTCAGGGCTCTGAGGAATTACGTCACGCGCTCCGCCGCTTTCAGGCAGGGCGCACCAAGGGTCTCGCCGCCTCGAAACACAGTCTGTCCAGATGGATAGTGGATGCTATTGCGGCAGCTTACGCGTACAGAAACCTGCAGTGCCCTTTGGGCATCCGGGCTCATTCCACCAGAGGCATGGCCTCATCGTGGGCTTGGTCCAGTGGGAATTCCATTCATGACATTTGTACAGCGGCAGGTTGGGCCTCCCCGTCTACATTTGTTAGGTTCTATAACCTGGAAGTTCCCGCCCTGCAGGCTAAACTTCTATCAGTCTAGGTCGTGTGTATGCCCTGCCCAGACTTTGTGCGCGGGCTACTTACTCGATTTAGCTCTCCTGGTTGAGCTGCACCAGAAAGGGTTGTGTCAGTATCTGTATAGACCGGCCGAGCCGCTCTACACCCCCTAACGTGTGCTTATGAACATGTTTCCCACCTATCAGGGTTCCCGTAGCGTAAGCTAACTTACGCAATACGAGAGAACCTCTCGTAAGAGAACGTAATCGGTTACTAACGTAACCTCGGTTCTCTCTAGAAGAGGGAACGAGTATTGCGTAACCCGCCGTGCTCGCGCCACGAGCTCATGTCGCTTCAGTCGACGAAAAACCAGAGAATCAGCCTCCGAGCCTTCCTTTTATGCGCTAAGCCACCCCCATTTTGGCGGGCTGTGACGCGCGCGCCCTCATTAGGCGTGACGTCACGCCAGGCTCACTGGTAGGCTTATGCAGTTGCCGCGGAGCAGCCAATAAGCATGCTAGATAGCCCGCTCTAGGTCTGCTAGCTGCTGCACTGCGTTGACAATGAATAAAAAATTAAGGATAATTTTTTGGCTTCATATCTCGAGAAAAGATGACTTTACCCGTAGCGTAAGCTAACTTACGCAATACTCGTTCCCTCTTCTAGAGAGAACCGAGGTTACGTTAGTAACCGATTACGTTTTTGTTGATGAAATGGATTTGTAGCATTTTGGGGAAAAATGTGTTATGGATATATTGCATTTTGGAGAAAAAAAAATGTCTTTGTTTAATAAATGTTTAAAATCAAAATATGGATTTGATTTTTTATGTTATTACAAACTCATAATGATATGAAACAGAAAATAACAGTTTTCATACAAACAGTCTTTTGGGAAAGAAAATGCCTTTTTTCTCAATTTACCAATTTTGGATTTATAGCGTTTTGGAACCAAACTCTTCAAATATACGTTGCTTGTCTCGTTGCGGTGTGTTTCGGAGCGCGCGGCACATTTGGAACAGCGTCTATTGCGTCAATTTTGCATACTTTTAATAGCCCTTTATTATCAAACGCATCCCGCAGTTTAGCAACAGTAAAGACTACATTTTACAACAATCACCGATCGTGCAGATTCTGCCATTACGTTTGGGATTTAGGGAGAAATGACAGCGCACCGCCGTGAAGTTAAGGAAGTTGCGCTGGAGAGAATGCGGCTTTAGTTTTTAATGGTTATACCTCAAATATCTTCTTTTTTATAAACATTGGAAGCCAAAATCTAAATCTAAAATAAAATTAGTTTAATATCAAAGATGTAACCGTTTGAATGTTCTGTCCTCATCGTCACTCATTAACCCTCTGGAGTCTGAGCTGTTTTCTGGGCCCTGGAGGTGTTCTGACATGCTCTGACATTTGTGCTTTTTTCAGTTATTTATAAACATGTTAATGGCAAAGGTGTAAATTCACTCTATATAGCACAAACAGGGCTACCAAAATATCTGATCAACATGCATGTATATGTTTGAATTTTTAAGAGAATAATGTTTATGCGTGGTTATTGGAAAAAATAAAAATGAAAGTTGCAGAAATAAGGCCACAAAACACATACTAAATATGTGGCAATAAGACTTTTGACTAATGGATGTCGTCGCCTATAGTTTTTTCTTCAAAATTATGTGAAAATAGTCTTGCTTTATCGTTCACATAAAACCATACATTGATTTAAATTGATGTAAAACAGGTTTTGCTTGGAAAGCCAATATGCGAGGGGGGCGTGAACGAGGAGTGGTTTACACCTGAGAAATACAATGTCCCACACACTCTGCATAATAATGAGCCATTCACTCAGGTGTGAAACTGACTGAGCCACAATGCAAGGACAAAAGATATATTTAGAAGACGACTTATATTGACCATTTAAGATTTTGCTTACATCTATCATTCATTCACACAAGCGATTTAAATTTAAACTGTCTTTGCCAGCTGTGGTAAACAGCGCGCATCTCTGGCGTTCATTCATAAACAGAAACCCACGTGAAGAAATTCATGTGAGAAGGAAAAAACTTACTAGTATTCCTCAGCTCGCTCCTCGATATACCCGCACTTCTGAGGGACATTTTCCATTATTATTATTCCTCACAGCGCTGCAAGACGGTGTAAACAAGTAATGATCTGAATAAACTTGTGAGTTTTCTCGAGCTGTATGGGGGCGTTCACAGGATTGCACGGATTGCCTCAGCCATTTGCGTTTGAATAGCGCACGCTCTCCGTGGGTGGAGTCACATTACATTTGAATTAGCTCTAATGAGCTCGACTGGAATCGCTCTCTTTTAATACAGATTTCACAAGATGGGAATATTTGTTTTTTATATAAATTACTTCATTTAAAAGAAGAGAATTCAAGCTTCATGCCTGTGTGTCTGTATGCCTGTTTGACTGAGTATTCGCTGAGCTACAGTTCATTTTCGGGCACGTTTCAGAATGGACTACACTGGCAGAGAGAAGGCAGAACTCGCTTCGTGTTTATTTTTCTTTATTTGGCAAAAAGCACAACACTTTGTTTTTATTGTGAGTATACACAAAAATAATACACATTTAACAGAATCGATTGATGTATGAAACTCCTATGGAAAATCAAAGTCAACAGAGTATTTATGAGTTTCTTTTACACTGATAAAAAAAAAGCGAGCTGGTATCGCCGGCGATACTGTCGACCTCAGGGGGTTAAAGGTGCCCTAGAATGTGTTGAAATAATATTTTAATTTTGTCTCTGATATCTACATAGAGGGTATGGCTTATTTAAGGGCATTTAAAATGTCCAGATATGGTTTTACAGGTCCATTTTCAACCCTAGAAATTGGCCCTAGAATGAAATGGTCTGTTTTTACCTTATTTGAAAGGGTCATGAATAGTAGTGAGGAGTTCTGCTCTGATTGGCTGTTTCACTGCAGGCTCATTACAGTAGCTCAGAGTGACAGCAAACGGTCCCTGATGCCCAGCGTGACAATGGAGAGATTAGGCGTTCAACCGTACATCAGAGTCCTGCACGGGTCCGATTTTGTACATCCACACCTGCCCGTACCCGCAGTGCTTCAAACCGCATCCGACCCGTTTTCCGACAGCAGCATTAATTAAAATCCGCACACGACCCGCAACCGAAATAAACTAAGTTTAGCCAATCACATTATAGACACAATTACAAAAATTTTTATTGCCAGGTCATACAGAAGTTATTACACGACAATTAACACAAGGACAACTTCAGCCAAAGCTGTAAAAAGGCTGGTACATGAAGAACATAATTACGTTACCACAAAACTGAGTAGCCTTATCACATTTTACCAATCGAACAGACGCGGCTACAACACTATATCTGCCACGCAATTTCGTCTAGCCTACATCTGTCAATTTTGGGTTCAAACACGCCCTGCACACACACACATACTGAACTGTGTTAAATCTGAAAAATACTGTTCGATAGAACTGCTTTGTTACCACAGTTATCTGCGTGCCTCCTCAGCGATGAAGTTCCACATCTGCGGCTATTCAACACGAAAATGCATGCAGCAAATAAGCCTTTCACAATATTTTCTTCAGATAACTCCAGATTTCTACCACACACATGCATCCATCTCGACGACTGCAAGCAGATCACGCACGCGGTTATGATGAATTTTTAAAAGTGAAAGTAGCCTAGGTAACGTTATAGGTCCTGGGAGGGCGCAGTTCCGCCTGGCCTTGAACATGGGCTGGCATATGCAAATTTTTGGAGGCGTGCATATTAATGATCCCGACTGTTGCGTCACAGTCGGTGTTATGTGGAGATTCGCCTATTTTTCAGGGGTGTTTTTCAAAAACGAGATTTAAATAAGAAGGAGAAAACAATGGTGTTTGCAGACTGATCTCATGAAATGGCGTATGTATGACACGCCAATTCGATTTCCATTTTTGGCGTGCTATCAACACGCATAATCGCTTTTCAGCGTGTTTATCAACGCCGTTGACTTAACGTTACATTACTGTATATATAAATATGACCTACCCCAACTCCGTCCCTAAACCTACCCGTCACTGGGGTTAATACCATGAGTCTTCCTATACCATCCTAGGGAAAAAAATATCGATTCCCCGGTATCACGACAAGACGTGAAATAATCACGTTGGTCCCCTTTGGAAAACGTGTAGATGTCACAGTTTAATGCCCTCAAACGTGAATCATACGTTTGCCATATCTTGAAGATATCTGTACAATTTCCTATACCATTGTATAGATTATAAATGTAAGATCCCTTAACTCTACTCCCACACCTAAACATACCCATTTTATGGACAATATTAAAATGATAAAACGTAATGGACAGATATGTAGGAAAATGGCATTTTTATGAACAATATGGCATAAAGATAGTTTGAGCCACGAATCCTACCCCTAAACCTAACCATAACCATTTCTTAACCCTTAGGCTGCATTAGGGACATTTTTGTCCTTTTCATTTTTATTTCTTTGACCATTTTGGCTGTTTTAATGCCAATGGTATGTAATTTGGCAAAGTTGTGACTTTTTGCATAAATTTACAAATTTTGAAAAAAAAAATTAAAATATGTATAACACACACGGTGTAGAACAAATAGCACCATTCAGTACCATAAGGGACAAAAATGTCCCATTGACACCCATTAAAACGTCGTTTAAAGCCGGGGCCGTCATTAATACATAAATCATGATTTATGTTGAAACATTCTTTCATTTTGAAGCAAAGGCATTATATTTGCATTATATAGTGTATTTTACCAGATGACGTCACTACATGTGTATTCCCTATAGGGGGAAATGCACGCCATTTTCCTGGTTTCCACTATAGGGGCACTTGACTGTGCATGAAGGATTTGAATGGTTCAAAGATCTAAAAAAATATGTTTCCGAGTATGTGTGGATGTCTGAGAGCGATGTGTGTCTGCGTTGACAAAAATTGTGTGTGTGTGTGTGTAGGGCCGTAATGCATGGTGTTTAGGCGAGTGACAAAAATCACAATATCCTGAAAGTCATGTTTTACTCTCTCTCTCTCTCTCTCTCTCTGTGTGTGTGTGTGTGTGAGTGTGTGTGTGTGAGCGCGCGCGCGCGCACGAGAGAGAGAAAGCGCTTCTCACGGCATTGTTTTCTTTCGGTTTGATTCATGCGTAATTTACGCACAGACATGAACCTTTGACACGGCTTCGTTTTTTAGCAGTCTATGTTTCAAAGGTAACTAATAATTTCTCACATAGGACAACGTAGGCACAAGCACAACCATGCAGTCAGTCCTTAGACATAACAACTTTCATCTTGCGGCAACACAAAGATCTATCTGCGAGGGATCCAAAACAAAGTCTACCTTTGTTTTGCAATAGTCTAAGTGAGAAATCGGTGTTTATACAAGTGCGGTTGATGCAAAAGTTATAAAGCTGTGCCTTTGGTGCGGCCATTTCACACTCGACAAGATGATAAAAATAAAAGATATGTTCATGGTGATCTTATAGTTTTGCTTTCTTTCTAGAGATTTTGATGTGTAGGGAAACAGACACAGGTTATAGTCACCTAGTAGAAATCAGGAGAATGTTTGCAATACTGCATGATGTTTGTGATATGTCAGATGTATGAAAATTGGTACCAACTGGTTGAATACAGTAAAAAGTAAATATTTTACCCCAAGGCTTGGTGATGACAGGGTATTTGAATAAAAATTATGATTTTAGAATATTATGACAGTGGGTTCAAAAATGGATATTTTAATGGGTTTCAATGGGGACAATTTTGTCCTTAATGCACTGAATGGGTTTTTTATTTTAATCTGACGTAGCACAAAAAATAAAAATGCACCAACATTTTTTTTTGCTGCTAATCTTTTACATATTCAAGACTGTGATAATCCAAAGCCAAGATTTTCAATTTGCATTTACTATATGGAAAATAATTAGATTTTTGTGTTTTTTCCTCTTATAAAATTGAGGGTACCGTCACCAAAACTGGAATTTAAAGGGTTAAAATCCTGAAATTAAATAAATATGTGGTATGTATGATGAGGACTGATGCTGGTTAAAATATTGAACTCAGTCAAAGTGGAAAAAAATAATAATATATAATAGTTTTATGGCAGTGTTTAGAGTGGACATTTTTGTCCCTTAACGCACTCAACGGTGTCAAATATATAATGCAGCCCAAGGGTTAAAACTACCTAGGCAACAATTATAAAGAAAAACAACAGACAGACGAGTATAATCACAATAATTTATTTATGGTTCCTATAGAACCATAATATACTAACCTTACAACACAACATCGATTCACAAAATACACCAATTTCATTAGCTTGATGTAATCCAAACCTTCAGAATCCATATATTATTTGCAAGAAAAAGATCCAAACTCAGCCCTTTATCCAGTAGGACATCATCTTGACCGTAAACGTCAAACCCTGCGCTTGTTATGAATTCAAATTCAAAAATTGCGCCCTCAAGAAGCGTTATGACAGGTTACTATGGTTACGGCAGTAATATCAAACGCTCATTTATGGCGGAAAATCAATGCCAATAATCACCGAGCACACAACTAATGCTGGCACGCGCGGTAAATGACTTCCGCGAGAGCATAACAGATCTACACACGAGGAAACGTCTCCGGTTACTTATTGTAACCTTGTTCCCTGAGAAAGCGGAACGAGATGCTGCGCTGCTCAGCGCATTGGGAACATATTTTATCGTGACCAGCTGTGAATAGTGTGTATAACACGTCGATGGAATTGACCCGGAGGTAATATAGCCTCGGTCGGTGACGTCATCGGCGCGCCCCCGCGACACGAGGCTATAAGTAGATGAGCCACAGGTGCATCGTCAGGATATTTTGTCTGAAGAGCAGTCCCGGGACATCTTCAGCACGGCAAAGTAGCGCAGCATCTCGTTCCGCTTTCTCAGGGAACAAGGTTACAATAAGTAACCGGAGACGTTCCCTTTCGAAAGCTACAATCGATGCTGCGCTGCTCAGCGCATTGGGAACGAGAATACCCACGCCGCCGTGCTTGAACATGTCTGGACTCCCACGGTTGTGCAGGTGTGTTTCACAAGAACGTAAGAAGGCCTAGACATTAGCTTGCGATGTTGACTCAAGGACATGAGAGCCCGGAGTGGAATGAACATCCAAACTATAAAATCTTATGAATGTGTGCGGAGAGGACCAACCTACCGCATCACAAACATGTTGCAAAGGGGCCCCCCTTGCCAGAGCACTAGAAGAGGCGACCCCCCTGGTGGAGTGAGCTCTAAGACCTATAGGCGAAGTTTGCCCACGCGCCTCATAAGCAAGAGCGATAGCATCCCTGAACCAATGAGACATAGTCTGCTTGGTAGCAGCTCCTCCTCTGTTGCTGCCCCCATAACAGACGAACAATTGCTCCGACTTACGCCACTGGCTAGTGCGGTGGACGTAAGCCTGAAGAGCACGGACTGGACACAGCCTATGAGATCTCTCCTGCTCCGGCATTGAGAACGGCGGGGAGCAGAAAGCCTCAAGAGTGACAGGATGTACAGCCGAAAACGGAACCTTAGGCAGGTAATCAGGATGTGGATGCAAAATCACTTTCACCATACCTGGGGCAAAGTCTAAGCAGGATGGCGAGATAGACAGAGCCTGCATATCCCCAATTCTCTTCAAGGAAGTTATTGCCATCAGAAAAACCATTTTTAGAGTCAGAAGTTTATCAGACGCTGATTCTATTGGTTCAAAGGGGGTGTCAACCAGACCCTCAAGAACTATAGCTAAATCCCATGAAGGGACCTTGGTTCTTACTGGAGGCCTCAGTCGCCTGGCTCCCCGAAGGAAGCGTGAGAGCAGAGGGTGTCTCCCAAGTGGCGCCCCGTCAACTAAGGCGTGGCAAGCCGAAAGAGCGGCCACGTAAACCTTAAGAGTGGCAGGACATGTGCCTGTTGATAATTTCTCTTGCATGAAGTCCAGCACTGAAGCAATCTGGCAGTTAACTGGATCTACATTGTGTTCAACGCACCACCTTTCAAAAACACCCCACTTAATAGCATAACTTCTTCTAGTAGAGGAAGCCCTAGCACTCAGAATGGTCTCAATAACATCCGATGAAAGCCCAGTGTCTCTTAATTGGTTCCCATCAGGGGCCAAACATAAAGATTCCACAGGTCGGGCCTGGGATGGAATATCGTGCCCTCCGCCTGAGACAGAAGGTCCGTCGAGGAGAGCTATTATCTCCGAGAACCACACTCTGTTCGGCCAACGTGGCGCTATCAGCAAGAGGCAAGACCCTTGTTGGCGAACTCTGGCTAGAACTCCCGGGAGCAGAGAAACTGGAGGAAACGCATACAGGCGCATTTTGGGCCATGTGTGCGCCATCGCATCCAGACCCAGTGGAGCTGGGTGACTCAGAGAGAAGTAAAGGGGACATTGCGCTGTCTGTTGTGAGGCGAAGAGGTCCACCTCCGCTTCGTAAAATTTGGTCCAAATCTGTTTCACTACTTCTGGGTGGAGCTTCCACTCCCCCGTCGGTAGTGTCTGTCTGGACAATAGATCTGCTCCCACATTCAAATGCCCTGGGATGTATACTGCCCTGAGTGACAGGAACTTGCCCTGGGCCCAGAGAAAAATCTGCCTCGCTATTCTGTTCAGATTGCGTGAGCGCAGACCTCCCTGGTGATTTATATACGAGACTGCTGCTGTGTTGTCCACCCGCACTAGGACATGACAGCCCCTCAATTGATGGAGAAAATATTTCAGAGCCAGAAATATGGCCATCAGCTCGAGGCAATTGATGTGCCAATCGAGCTGATGACCCTCCCATTCCCCTTGAGCTGGACGGCCATCCAAGACCGCTCCCCAGCCTGTCAGGGAGGCGTCCATCGTTAGCAGTTTGCGACGACACGGCGCCCCTAGAGTGGGACCCAAGGCGAGGAACCGGGGTCTGAGCCACAGAGATAGTGTACGAAGCCCTCGGCGCGTCACTTTTATTAGCCTTTGAGGATTGGCTCTTGGATGAAAACCTCTGGCTTTTAGCCACAACTGAAATGGTCTCATGTGCAACAGCCCCAGAGGAATCACCGTGGAGGCTGATGCCATGAGACCTAACATTCTTTGATACTGTCGAACAGTACGATCTTGGCCTAGCTTGACTTTGGTCATGGTCTGCCGAATGGTCTCGATTCGAGCGGGAGACATTTGTGCCCGCATCGTAACCGAATCCCAAACGATCCCGAGATAATTCGTTCTCTGAGCAGGAGAAAGAACACTTTTCTTGGTGTTGAGTTTCAGCCCTAGAGAAACTAGATGAGCTAACACGATGTCTCTGTGTTGGAGCGCCATCTCTCGTGATTGTGCTAGTATTAACCAATCGTCTATGTAATTCAAAATGCGAATGCCCTGGAGTCGTAATGGAGCCAGTGCTGCATCCATGCATTTTGTGTATGTGCGGGGTGACAGTGCTAGACCGAATGGAAGAACCCGAAATTGGTACGCTTCGCCCCCGAAAGCGAACCTCAGGAACTTCCTGTGTTGTGGCAATATTTCTATGTGAAAATATGCGTCCTTCAGATCGATCGTGACGAACCAATCGTGATGTTGTATTTGCGACACGACCGTCTTGACGGTTAACATCTTGAACTTGAGTGCTTTGACTGTGCGGTTTAAGCCTCGAAGATCTAAGATTGGACGCAGCAATGTTCCGTGTCCGGAATGACAGCCGGAAACAACGGAACATCTAATATTTCGCTGGAAACCGCTGCCCCCCGAAGCACGAGAGGTGGCGGGGATGGAGAGGTTTTGTGAGGGTAGCGGGAAGGGACGAATAGATTTTGAACGCGCCCCATCCCGCGGGGGACTACCCCCACTAGATTGGGCGCCAGACCATCAGGACTTCCTCTTTCTATTGATGATAGTCCTGAGGTCTGGCTTGGGAGGTTGCTGAGCCTGGCGAGTCTGCCTCCAGTCTCTCTGAGGGGGAGCGCGACTCGCCACGCTCTGCTTTTTTACCTCCCTGACTTTTGAAGGACCGGGGCGGGGCTGGGTGGCAGACGGCCCCTCCCCTTGAGTGCGGCGAGGAAGAAACTGCACGAACGCTTCCTCGTGTTTCTTGACTTCCTTAAAGCGTGTGACAACGGTGTTAACCGCGTCACCAAACAGCCCAGATGGAGATACGGGAGAGTCAATAAGAAACAAACGATCTTTTTCCTTAATCCCTGTCAGATTAAGCCACAGATGCCTCTCCGTGCTGACTAAAGCAGACATAGAACGGCCGATGGCACGGGCCGTCTGCTTGGTCGCACGGAGAGACAGATCTGTGGCACGACGAAGCTCCGTGAACGCTTCCTCGTCGATCGTACTGCCCACACTCAAATCCTTCAACAGGTCAGCCTGGTACGCCTGTAACACTGCCATAGTGTGCAGCGCAGCACCAGCCTGACCTGCAGCTTGATAAGCTTTCCCCACTAATGATGATGTTATACGACAGGGTTTAGTGGGGAGGGTAGGTTTCTTTATCGAAGATGCCGATTCGGGTGAGAGATAGCCCGCGAGCGTCTCTTCAACCCGAGGCATCTCCGTATACCCTCGTGCTTTCACACCCACGATAGTCGAAAAAGTCGACGTCGAGGGCACAAAAACGCGAGAAGTATATGGTTTACTCCATGACTTAGACAGCTCGTCATGGAGGTCCTCGAAAAAGGGGAGAGACTGATGTAATGTTCTCTCCCCCCTGCCACCGGACAGAAACCTATCCTCAAGCTTACTGGGTTTGGGGGTCTCTTGGTCGCGTGGCCAGTCAAGCTGTAACCTGGCCACCGCGCGAGTCACCACCTCTAGCAATTCCTCGACAGATCTTTTTTCACGGGAGGAATGCTCAGAGGCTGGCTGCTCGTTATGATCTGACGAACCAAGAGATATATCATCCCCCTCGTGAACCGAAGAAGCACCGGAGCGCGCTTCGAGATCACGGGAAGGGATGTTAGGATCTGGTGACGCAGCAAGCGAAAGGGACGGACCCGTCTCTTGCTCGTCATGCAGATCCATACGAGAGCCCCACGATGGTAATGCGGGTAATGCTTCTCTATCGCCAGTACCGCGTGCTCTTCCCCCAAACAAACAAAGCAATAATCGTGTGTATCCAGCTCAGACATGGGGCGGGAGCATGGAGGAACACAGCGCTTATTGCTTTGTTGACTCATTTCACTTCTTTTTTTACTTTTTAAACTCTATGATGTAGCGAGAGAGAAAAAGATTTTTGAAATGAGAGAGATGAAAATTCTGCACACTGCCTGTAGTAAACTAACTCCTAGCAACAGATCTGTATCAGAACGAAGGTAGAGAGAGTTTCAACGCACACACTGCACAGTAATGGTCTGAAGACAAAAGACCTGACGATGCACCTGTGGCTCATCTACTTATAGCCTCGTGTCGCGGGGGCGCGCCGATGACGTCACCGACCGAGGCTATATTACCTCCGGGTCAATTCCATCGACGTGTTATACACACTATTCACAGCTGGTCACGATAAAATATGTTCCCAATGCGCTGAGCAGCGCAGCATCGATTGTAGCTTTCGAAAGGGAACGGGAACTCGCGAGCTCATTCAAACCCCGCGCGCGCGCATGACTTCTCCTCTGCACGCAATACAAGCCCTCGCGCGCGCGCGCATGATCATTCCCCACGCCCTCGCGCTTGATCTTCTCTCACCTGCCGCTTTTGCTCGCTCAAACTCTTTTATTTTTGTCAGTAGAGGGGCGGGACTTACTGTTTTAATAACATCAAATGTCATTGGTTACTTCCCCTTTTCCGGAAGTCAGTTGTGATTGGACGCCAGTTATTTTCAATCAAGAGCGGCAAAGGTAGCCTACGACCCAGAGCCGTTAACGATCAATATTCAGCATCGGCAGAGAATGTCTAATATGCCGTAGACGGGCTCTGGCATCGGCAAGATGGATCAAAGAGAGGTAGGTAACGTTAGTGAGTGGCAAATTATTTTTTCATGTTTGGTTTATGCTTATTTGTTTGAAAACATTGTAAAGGTGCAGATTAGCTGTCCAAGCTAGACATGATTTTCTGTTCAGTATTCTATGAAGCCAGTTAACTTACTAACGTTAGCTTGCAGCTAGTAACCACAACAACCACAACAACCATAAACATGGTTTGACTATGCTTTATGTATGTAACGTTAGTAGTTGTAAAGCAAATAAATAGACGAATACTTGTAAGTACTTTTTTAATAGATTAACAGTGGAATAATTACTATTATTGGACTAACTTATACATGTGGTTTTCTTGCTACTTTGTTCTCAGAGTTGGGGCTAAAAATGCGTTCTCTTCATTTACATTAGGCTGAGTTGCAGAATGCTGCCAGGCATGTTGTGTCCCTTTTACGCAGTGCCCTAACTACTAGTGAGTCAAGCTCACCATCACGAATGGGTAAGTTAATTGTGTTGTGCGGCATTTTATTGAAATAAACATTGCACACCATTGTAATAATTGAATGTAATAATTTCTAGGGGTGTGACGAGACGCTTAATCCACGAGACGAGACGAGACACGAGATTGGGTTCACGAGAACGAGACAAGACGAGATTTTTACACAATTTTTAAGAAATCCTCAATGATGAAATGTATGAATGGAAAATAGTCTTTTATTCAACTGAAAATCACAAAATGCAAAACAATTTAGGTGCATTTTGAAATCAACTTGTAATGAATGTTATTTTACTTCTATTTTAATGAATTCTATGCAGTAAAGGACATGCAAACACTGCAAAATGTTTTGCTATATAAACTCTACCGTCTGGCTTCTCCCCTGTACGATTTCACATGAGAAATCTAACTCCTTTCCACAAATCGAACATAAAAAAAATAAAACAGTATAAATAAAATTAATATAAATAACTGAAATAACACTTTAAATGCAAACAGTAAGTGTGTATCCATAATCAAAGTAGCCTACTGCTCTCTCAAAACTACAAGTTCAAACAGAAAAAAAAAATTTCTTCAAGCATGAAAAAGAGATAAATTAACTACACAGAACAGACTAAGATTATGGTCATGTTCTTTTTCAAGAATATAAGCATGTAGACGATTTCTGGCAACAGTTGAGACCTTTGGGCAGTAACTAGGGCTGCACGATATGAGGAAAAGCTGCGATGTGCGATAACATTGTTTAATATTGCGATGTCGATATGACTTGTGATATGTGAATGTTAGCTATACTGTTCCCATGTCTTAGTGCTTTAATAGGTTCTTTGCGCGATAGGTCAAATGTTTATTACCTGCCTGGTTCAGATTACACTATTTTAGCGTGATTTTGGCACGATCCGTTTCGTGGAGATTCGTAAAGGACAACGGGCGTCGGGACGCAAGATTCGATCGTTTCATTTCGTATAGTGTGTCATAGTGGGCGACAACCTACGCGTCTGCGATGCTTCAGGACATCACGACAGAAAGACTAGCATGTTTAATTTTAACGGTCCTCCACGACGGGTTGAGTGTGAGCGAGAGTGAGTGTGCGCGAGTGAGTGAGAGTGCGAGCAACAGAGTGTGCGTGTGTGCGCGCGCGAGTGAGCGTGTGTGTGTGCGCGCGAGTGAGTGAGTGAGCGAGGGACAGTGAGTGTGTGTGTGTGCGCGGAGTGTGTGTGTGATTGGCCCGGCACACAAATGATTTAAAAGTGGCAGGGGCATCTTCAATACTAATTTCACCCTCACGCTCCATCACGCTCGCTGACATCACAACAACTCACGAGACAAAGTTTCACCTCGACGAGAAATCTCGTCGCGTTTTAATCTCGCGAGATCTCGTAACACGAGATCTCGTCACACCCCTAATAATTTCCATTGGCCATAATAATATTGCTTTGAGTAGTATATAGGCACAAAGGCTTCAGTTTTGTATACAGTTTTGAATGGTTTCAACAGATGAAAGGCAGGTTCAGAGAGAGCAGGTCACAGCAGGCAGGATGCTACAGGGTCAGGCAAACCCTGGCAACAGGGTGCAGTCTGCAATAAGACCACAGCGGACACTTAGTGTTGCGTCAGGAAATTCAGTGGACCAGAGTATGGCCAGGTTTGGATCTATCAAATAACCCAGTTTTATAGTTCACATTATAAGAATTTAAACTCTTAAAATTCTCGTTCTGTTTGACATTTTAAGTATGTGCCAATAAAGTACTGGTAGACAAATAATAATAATAATAATAACAACATGACATAACATTATGACACGTTAAAATACCTACAGTAGCAATCCTCAAGTAGCATGAAGCAAACCTTAGGCATAAGTCTCAAGCATATCTTCCTAAACATTTATAAGTTATAACAGTCCTGTTATGGGAAGTTTAGATGAGCCCTTTGGTATTATGCTTCAAGACTGATAGAATATTACATAATTTACAAATCAGATTGTTTTTCCTCTCAGAGCATTCCCTGGTCTGTTCAAGGGACGAAAAGGCTTTATCCCTACTGCTAAAAAAAGGCCTGCCAGGTCAACGCCAATCCAGTTTTTCCTGCTTAATAAAAGTGTTGAAAGGACCCCAAAAGCCTCTGATGAGTTGATATTTCTACAGGCTGGATTAGGACGGAGGACTATTGCCATCCCAGAGGATGCTGACCACTCTGAGGTCTTGCACTTCAAGTTTTACATATAAAGGGACCCTTTTCAAACTTACTGTTTATTTACCTAAAAGCAGGCATAGTTAAGACATGTAAACAATTTATACATTCAGCTTAATTAGGCTCACTATATATATAATTTGTCTCGTTATATATTTAATTGTCTGATTGTTTTTATGTAGTCAGCCTTGTCTTAATAAAGCTTGAGGTGTTTAATACCTCCAGATATCTAAACTACTGTTGGAGATGTACACAAAAATGGACTCATTGGAGGGAGCCTGGATGCTCTATAAAGCTGTTGGTAAGATAACTTGGTTGATAGTTGAAGTTTTATTGTGACTTCAATTTAACACATCACTAGACTGGATTGTTACTTTGAGTGGCATCTCTGCTAAAAGTAAGACCACTTTAAAAGTACTCACAAAATTACTTTGTCTTAGTTTGTTTACCTTGGCTATCAATAGAGTGAAATAGAATATTCATTCATTTCTGAAACATTTATTTGATATAAGCTGATAATGGCTTCTGGTCTTTTTCACTCAGGTGGATCAGGTCAGCGAAAGCTGAACATTGTTGCACCGGAAGCTGAAGGGTACACAGGGTCCTATCTCATCAAAAATGCAGGAGCAAAGGGCTGTCTATATATCATGCCTCTACAGAATACTCTAGACATCTCCCCTTTACCGTACTCCGCAAAAGAGTTTGAAAAAATGCCGCAGGCACGATGCGCTAAATGTCTCACAGATATGCCTGTTCAGCTGCTGGCTGTGCACGTCCAGAAGTGCGAGACAGACATGTGTATCCACATCAGTGATTGTGAATCAGTAAAGTCAATTTCATTTTTTAAATAATGTTTTCATTTCACTCATAGTAAATAAAATTTGAAGTAAAATTTACAATTGTCAAAAATTTTAATTAGCATTTTATTTGTTACAGGAGCCCAGAGATTACTCGCTGTCTGATACAGAAGTGCCTTCCTTTTCCACAAAAGTGGAGGATGATCATGCCAATGTAGGTTGTTCAGTGTCATGCGTATACCAATTTAACTTCTGAATAATGTATAATTCCCCTTTAATAATTGATTTAACATGATTAACACATCAGACACAAGTCAGATTGACTGCAAGTCTACTACTTTTTTAATTGGTACAAGATCATTATTTTGTGTTACCGTAATGAATGCAACCATGTCTGACAACTCTGATTTACATAAAGGACCCTACAGATACAGAAGTGCCATCTACTTCCACAAAAATGTATAGTTTTAGTGGGAATGTAAGTAGTCATCTAAATGAAAAAATTATGAAGTGATTTCTCACATTGAATCATATATTTTACATTTGTTTACATCCACAGTTAGGGGATGAGTTGAGGGATGTCAAGGTAAGACCAATGCATGCGGGACTATTTAGTGCAGTTTTACAGAAGGAAATGTTGTAATTTTATGAGTACATCTTATTTTCAGATTAATTTCAGGTTAATTAATGTTAAAGGTAATTCGGTTTTACTTGATTATGATATTTGTTTTTATTTAGGTTTTTTGCCTTTTTAAAGTGTTTCACTGCATTTGTTTGTAAGGTACCTTGTCCTGTGTGTTCTGCCATGTATTCAGAAGACTTCATTGAAGTACATGCAAGTACCTGTGGGGAAAGGTTATTATTTTTGTGTTTTCATGAAATTATTGCTTTAACTTACAATCTTTACCGTTGGTGTGTGTGGTAGTAATTTGTATTGAGCTAAATTGTATTCTTTCTTTTAGATTTCAAGATAGACCAAACATAGATTTGGACATTACAGAACAAAAGCAAGACAATTTGGACATTACAGAACAAAAGCAAGACAAGCAAAACAGGTGCGTTTAAGTTACTGTATAGTGCATTTTTTACCTCGGCCAAAAACAAAATAATGCATCTGTAATGTTTTTCTCAAGCCTTACAGAATTAGTCAGCCAACTTAAAGAGGCAATAGACCCTACAACCATTTTCAGTGTCTGCGTCACAAGGGAGGACATGTTTAACCGAGGCTTGACACAATGGAAGCGGCAGAAGAAGTCCTCTCCAAAGAATCCCCTCAGAGTTACTTTCATTGGAGAGCCTGGGATAGATAGTGGTGCTCTTATGAAAGAATTCCTGACGGGTATGTTTTGTCCTTATGTGCAGCAGTGCCATTGCATAAATTTATGCAGTTTTATAAAATATAGTCACCATTTTCTTAACTTACTTCAGTTCCTTTATTAATACTGATAATATTTTTCACAGAAATGATGGCCGGGATTGAGGCAAAATTCTTCGAGGGAGGGAATTCTGGGAAAAATATGAAGTATTCCATTACAGAATTTCAGAATGACAATTTCAGGTATGTTTATTAGTATTCTATATGGAGTTTTTCATTAAATGCCTTTTTGCCAATTTATGACCTGCTCTGTTGTACTTTAGGACAGTTGGTGAAATAATGGCTGTGAGCATTACACAGGATGGCCCTCCACCTAACTTTTTCATGGAGTGGATGTACAATTTCATCTCTACTGGGGAGATCAGTAAAGATCAGCTGTCAAAGGCTGATGTAACAGATGCAGACCTGCTAGATCTTATTGCTAAGGTTTTTTAATTCAACTCTACAACCTAAATTATGAATGAATAAATCTGTGTATACTTTGGCAATAGTCAAATCAAAGTACACATTAAAGTATTGGTTTTATTTCTTTAGATCGAGACCGCAGATACTACAGCCTTGCTTGACCTTTCTGAAGGAATTGTAGCATGTGGGTACACTGGACCTCTAACGTGTGATAGAAAGGAGGACATTGTCAGGTGTAGTATACTGTATGTGATTCTGTGATGTTTTGTACTTCTCTTTCAATCTGGCTCTCTACTACTTTTTTCTCTCGATCCACCCATTGGGGTTAGATTTTTGTAACCTTATAATAAGCATAGACCCACTCCCCCTGCTTTTTACTGGGTTTCCATGGTACTGAAAATGGTATTTCATTTGGTGAATTTCAAAAGTGTAATTTCCAGACATGAAAAAGTAACAATTTCTTATTATAAATGTAGCATTTTCAAGCTTTGTTTTATAGTATTTCTTCAACTAGAAATGCCTGTGGGTGATGTCTGTAAAATCATTTTTAAAAATGCTTTTCTAATCTAATGGAGATTCAGTAAGAGTTTAAACCCAGTTTTTACTTTCATTTAACCCTTGTGCATCCTTATGGACATTTGTCTTTTTCATTTTTTTTTGTAGTTTTTATTTTTACTTTTTTTTTTATTTTGCATGTGTTAATGCCAACTGCATACATTTGGCACAGGTGTGTGTTTTTATTGTAATTTGACTTTCACCCCCATTTCCAAAAAAAAAAAAAACTATTGTTAGTACAAAACAAGTGTAACCAAAATAGTTACACTCAGAACCTATTGGACAAAAATGTCCCCATTGAAAGCCATTAAAAATTAAAAGCAATTTTTAATCCCAGGGCCATTTAACTATACAATTATGCAATCTTTCTTAATAGGATTTAATTATGTTGGCCAGACTTAACAATTTTAATTAAATCTATGTATTTTTTTTGCCAGATGGTGCCATTTTTTTCAGATTTGGCCTATAAAGCAAATACTCTTTATTCCTGTTTTCTGCATATTATAGAGCCAATTAGATAAATTGTGTGTGTGGTTTGTGTGCTTGTAATATTTGAGAGAGAAAATCTCTCTACTGCAAAACCCAAATAAAACCACTGTGTGTCCCAGTGGAGCTTTACTGGCATCTAATGGGGAAAATTTGGTACTGCGCCCAAACAAAATCTTACTGAAAGCTCATTTTTTTGCGATATCAGTCTCAAATGTGAAACATGACTTGTTTAGATTTTTGGCTTTGATTTTCTAGCAGTTTTAGAGTTAAACATGTTTCATAAAATATATATTTTATATAAAATATTATTCATAAATCATTTTCATAAACTTTTTTTTTTAACTTAAACAATTATCTGCCACGGGTCTTCTTTAAAATAAGACCAACCTTAAGTCTGTGCTCCCAAGCTTAATTTTTATGACAATTTTTTGACACTGACATTTTTGTCCATTATGGACATGTGTAACTTTTTATTAATTGATACACAAGGGTTAATGTTCTATACTTAAGTCTCTTTTGTTTGAACAAACCACTTTTATTAACCTTTATGAACACAAGGTTATTGTTTTGTAAACTTACTTTTTTATGGATTTACTCTTATATGCAGTGCTGTTGTCCTGCATTCTTCTGTGCGAATCCTACCAATGCTACAGCAGATGTGCAAAGGATTGGAGCTCTATGGCCTCCATGAAATGGTGAAACAAAATCAGACTTTATTTCAGCCTTTATTTGTTCCTGGACATTTTACAAAAGTAAGTGTTGTTATTTGCATTTTCTTTATAAGGGCTTTTGAGATGTGTATAATAAAAGGTTGTTCTTTGCAGCCTGATGCGGATTTTCTCACGATGGCCCTGTCACCAATTTTAAGTGAGGTGGGTTCAGTAAAGCGGCAGAGGGAATCGAGAATTGTGAACTACTTGCAGGACTTCATTCAAAGCCTTGAAGACGAAGGTAACATCTCTGAATTATATTTAAATTATATCAGTTTTAGTATGTTGCTCTCAGTTACTATCATTTAAAAAATACAATGTCAGGTATTGTAAATACAAGTTCAGGTATTGTAAATACAAGTAAAGGTGCAGACATAAAAATGGTTCTGGTTGTTTTCTTGCAGAAGAAGGGAGCAGTGGTAGCAAGAGCAGAGGTGAGGATGACAACGAACAGGTGGATAAAACAGAGGACTGCACTAAAGGAGATGCAGAACAAGAGAAGATCACCGTCAGCAGCTTCATGCAGTGGCTTACTGGTCAGGGACATGTTCCCATTACTTCTGTACAAAGAGAAAATTTTAAAATACACATAGAATTTGATCATGACTGTCAGCTACGATATGGTGAGCACAATTTATGCTACCCTCTTGTAAACGCATGTTCCTGTACTGTGACCTTGCCTACACGGCACCTAGGGACTTATACCGAGTTCCTTGGCATTATGAGGCAGGCTGTGAGCTATAGCAGAGAATTTGGTCGTTCATGAGATGGATTACTAATATAGTACTGTGTTCTCTCCGTTATTGTTCTAGTGTTAGTATTTAAAAAGGATAGGGATGCAGTAGCTTTTGGATATTTAAATGTAGTTTATTCTTTTTTTTTTATTTAGTTTTGTAAATCGTAGACACATACTGCAAAAAATGCAGCAAAGATTGCTGCTAAATTGTTCCAAAACTCAATTCAGAAATAAAAGTGTATATCAATATACAGTAAGCTTCAATGCAAAATAAAGTCACTATGCAGTACTGTCTTTATGCTTGATGTGTTTTTTTTTCTATTACACCCTATTTGTTGAAACAAATTCCCGACAAAGCAAATACAGTTCTTTGACAGGGGTGTTCGGACCAGTTGAATTAAGCAGGAGTTCGAGAGACCTCAGCCCATCTGAACACAAAGGTGCTTCATATTCAGGAACAACAACTCCGAAATCTTCACAGGCATCATAAGAAGCTGCTATGTCCCAGTCTAGATCTGGCTCTTCCATGTCCTGAAGGTATAGCAGTTAAATACATAATCAAAAATCTACTTAAGAGTAATACATAAACAGCAGAGTGGTGACAGTAACTAAAGCAGGTTCACCATACCTCGTATCTCTCTGATTGGTCAATATTTGTGTGCATCATTCCAATCTGCCACAGTTGCTCTGGACTTCGATTGCCCTCTGAGGAGAGTGGATGATGATTCCAGGCTTCTGAAAATGTGTCCAAGTCTGCCTGAAGTCTTTTGAGAAAAGTGTAGTGCACACTGAAAAGGTCCTCGACCACTGATAGGTCAAGCAATCCTTCTGCCTCTAGGGAATGCAGTGTGACTGAATACTTGTTGGTGACCATGATTCTGACATCACGCCAAAGGCGCTCAATCCTGTTAGAAACAATAATTAGGTTTAAAAGCAATGCAGCAAAGGCATTTGAGATCACTTACTAATAAATGTAAAATATTTTGTTACATAAGTGACATTGAAAAGCTACCTACAGATTATTGAAGTTACGAAATATAAATTAAACTAACCCATTTTAGAAATTTTTAGAAATTGAAATTGTAATTTACCTTTGATTATGGACACTTTTCCCAGATATAAAGCTTCCTCGGTCAGTGCCTCTTGAAGAGAACATGAACCGGGCTATCTGAACATTCTCCACTCCTTGGTCTCCCCTGACCCTGTTTTATTTATTTTTCAATATTACAATACATTTCCAGACATAATTCAAATGCTTTTTCTTTACTATACTCACCTAGATGGTAAGCCAAATTTTTGGACTGCTTCTGAGAAGAAGTGGTATGCTGTCGATGCCCTGTTGTTATTTGCTGCATTCAAGAACATGACCTGCAAATACAAATTGCAACTAAGTAAATATAGGTAGGAGAAAATATAACATACATTGGAAATTAATGTATTACACATGCCAATTTTCAATAAACAGGAATATTTTTTCATAGAAATCATAGTGAATGGAATGATCTTGATACCAGATGACTAGTAAAACTATCAAATACAAACATGGTGAAACCGTGTTTTTTTTTATATATCATTACAGACTGTAAACATACCTTCCTGGAATACCCATCCACACCACCAAATATTACGATGTTGTATCTATTTACAAGATTAAAAAAAAAAAAGTTCATATTTTCTTTTGTGCAACAAAAATTAATTTAAAATTATACACACACAATTAACTTACCGTATCAATTTGTGGTTTGTGTCTATGTGCACAAGAGAAAGGGGACCTCGAACTGAGTACGTTCTTCGCACCACACATCCCAAGCTGGCCAATCTAGAAAGGATTCCAATTGAATCAACGCGGTGCATTGAGGCAGCTATTCTCTGCCATTGCACACGCATTCCTAAAGACAGCAACCTCCCTCTGACCATTCTGTAACCAGCAACAGGCATATCATCCTTAATGGCTCTCACAAGGTTATCCAACTCCTCATCAGTGATGCTGCTATACAACCCTGAGATCGAAAGGCCAAAATCATTCATCCTTCTAAAGATGGTTCTAGTGGAAACGCCCATCATTTTTGCAATGTAATGCACAGGAAGGTTTGTCTGCAGCATCTCTGCTAACTCTTCTCTTTCAATTGCAAACCTTGGACGTCCTCTCAGACCAACAGTTGAATCCACCACTGCATGTGGAGCTGTGAAATATGATGGTTGTCTAACTAGTTCAAACACTGCCTGCAGAGCCTGAATGATTTCGTAGGGTATTTCTGCATGTCTTGAGAGTGCTTGCAGGAGGTACAGCTGCTGACGGCACACAAACTCCATGTAATCCAGGTCAAGTGGAGATCTCAAAAGTGCTCTCTCAAATTTAGAGAGAAGCTCCTCCAAAAGATGCCTTTTCAGAATTTGCTGCAGAATACAGAAGAACAAAATGTGCTTAAACCCGGCAACATTAGATATTAAAATATAATATAGTGATCTTAATCATCTAACTTTTTGTAAGCTATAATAACCTAATAAGAGAAAAATTAAGTAGGCAATACAGTACACAGCATAAATGATTACACCCCATCTAAACATAACATATCTTTAAAAAACTAAAGATGCACTAGATGTAAAGACAAATTTCTGAATTTGTTGGGTTTCAGAGGGGTGTATTCATTCATGATGTGTACTGTATCTTACCTTTAGAAGCCAGCACTCCTTTTATATTTAAAATTGGCATAATAGTAATACACAGGATGATAACAAAAAGCTTATACAACAACTCTTGCTTATTGATGAACACGTAATTTATCTTTCATCTAAAGCCCTTAGTATATTTACAACTATTTAATGGACACTTTTCACATAAATGTAGTGGTGAAGGTGAACTATAGCATATGACTTTGCATTCCCATTTTGCTCCAATTTCTTTTAAATATTTTAATGCAAATAACAAATCAAATAACAATTTTAATGCAAATAACAAATCATAGTGTTATAAATATAAAATGTATAAACATTTTTGGTAGGTTTAGAATGCGAATAACCATGGAAATGCGCCATCACAGTCTGTAAATATCTCTTAACAACACAAGAATGCAATCACTAGTACCTCTAAGACTATTGTATATCTAGTAAGAATCTATTTTAACAATGCATTAAATTAAATTATTAAAACTCACATGCATCTGCTCCGTTGATGAAGCCATGTCGGTCAAGTGAATTAAGGGTCATCTTATATCAGGCGTCCAATCACAACTGACACAAGGGGAAGTAACCAATGACATTTGATGTTATTAAAACAGTAAGTCCCGCCCCTCTACTGACAAAAATAAAAGAGTTCGAGCGAGCAAAAGCGGCAGGTGAGAGAAGATCAAGCGCGAGGGCGTGGGGAATGATCATGCGCGCGCGCGAGGGCTTGTTGCGTGCAGAGGAGATGTCATGCGTGCAGAGGAGAAGTCATGCGCGCGCGCGGGGTTTGAATGAGCTCGCGAGTTCCCGTTTCCTCGTGTGTAGATCTGTTATGCTCTCGCGGAAGTCATTTACCGCGCGCGCCAGCATTAGTTGTGTGCTCGGTGATTATTGGCATTGATTTGCCGCCATACTCATTGGCTCTCGCCTCGCCTGCTTCGTCACAGATTGCGTCATGCACATTCACATTTGAAATGAAGCGCGCACTGCCGCGCAGCCCTCAGAGCGAACCGAACCGAACCGAAGACGGATTAACATTTTCATGGATTTGAATTAATAACTTAAATTCTGCTCTGTTACCTCATACAAAACCACTGCCAGAGAGGACTGCGACACATCGTCACGTGAACAACTTTTGGTACCGATTTTGACATTTTCTCATTAAATAAATTATTGTGATTATACTTGTCTGTCTGTTGTTTTTCTTTATAATTGTAGCCTACGTAGTTTTAAGAAATGGTTATGATTAGATTTAGGGGTAGGATTAGCAAACGTCCGGGGATAATGGTACGTGTAAGATTCACGTCTGAGGCTGTTAAACTGTGACATCTACACGTTTTCCAAAGGGGATCAACATGATTATTTCACGTACATTTTGCTCCGTTTCGCTCTGACATTTAACGGCGTAGACATACACGCGGAAGATGACGGTTCGTTTCGGCGTGAACATACACGCGGATAGCTCAAAATGTGTATAGATAACTTTTGACTTGAAAGTGGCGTGTATGTTTACGCAAAGTCATGATGTCATGTTGGGTGTTTGAGACTCACTGTATGTCATGTCCATGTACTGAACTCTTGTTATTTAACTATGCCAAGATAAATTCAATTTCAAATTCTAGGGCACCGTTAAGCAGGGCTGTTGTGTTGTGCGCGCCGTGGCTCCGCGTGAAAGATCGCTCGCTCGCTCTCTCACACACACTCTCTCTCTTTAGCAAAATTGCATCACAGACAAATGGTTCAATATTATTATATATAGAAGTGGCTGGCAAGATTAAATTTGCAAGATAATAATTTCTTAATAGCAATAATAAATAGCGCGTGTACTTTCTTAATTTCTCCAGTACCGACAGCAGAACCCATAACGTCCGAGCTTATCGATCCAGGGGTCTTTCATAATTCAGCACCGGGGCCCGTTTAATACCGGGTTTCGGCACCCATCCCTAATAATGACCCACTCGAAATTGACATAATAGTAATACATATGATGATAACAAAAAGCTTACACAACAACTCTTGCTTATTGATATAAACAAGTAATTTATCTTTCATCTCAAGCCCTTGTTATATTTACAACTATTTAATGGACACTTTTTACATTTATGAGGTTCTCAGATCCAATATAATTTTGGTTGGGTAAAGTTAATAGTGGTTAATGGGAGTATAGTGGTAATGTAGTGGTGAACTACAGCAAATATGACTTTGCATTCCCATTTTTCTCCAATTTCGTTTAGATATTTTAATGCCAATAACACAAATCAAAGTGTTATAAATATAAAATGTAAAAATGTATAAGAGTTTTGGTAGATTTACAATGCTAATAACCATTAAAATGCCTCATTACAGTCTGTAAATATCTCTTAACAACATGATGCAATCACTAGTAAGACTACTAGAACATGGGGAATGATCATGCGCACGCGCACAAGGGCTTGTATTGCGTGCTGAGGAGATGTCATGCGCACGTGCAGGGTTTGAATGAACTCGCAAGTTCCTGTCTTATCACGTGTAGATCTGGTATCCTCTCGCGAAAGTCATTTACAGCGCGAGCCAGCATCAGTTGTGTGCTCGGTTCTTTTTGTTATTGATTTATCGCCATACTACATTTTTTGGTAACACTTTAGAATACTGTATCTTACTTACTGCATAACTTATCAGGAATTATTGAAGTACTAATAGGTAATTCTTCATTAACTACTTATTCACTATTGTTAACTACTAAGGAAGTTGTGTTAACTAATCAGTATGTAATATAATTTTATTGTTGTGATAAGTAACAGTTAGTTAATCAATAACTAATTAATTCTGTCATACCTCCCTATGAGCTATTATTAATTATCTACTAATTAAGGTTCAAGAAAAATAACTAAGAAGTAACTAACATACAATGCCGATATGGTGCATTTCTTCAGCGAAATAAAGGTTTGTGTACGTTTTAATGAATCTATAAAATCATTACTGTGCTGTAAATCATGTTATTTTATGCAAGGCAACATACAAGGACACAATGTCAGTTAGCTAGCTAACGAGTCTGTCTTTTTTGCGTGATGGAAACGCCTGATTCCTTGTGTGGCGTTCTACATAAGGACAGACAAAACACCGACTACGCCACCCTGGGAGTTTCACCCAGGGAATGATTTTACTCTCTTATTGCAATGATATTAATACAATTAAAGGACACACAGGTAAACGTACAATACAGCCAGAGACAATGTTCAATTTTGAATGAACACCTTTATTTCAATAATTTAACAATCATCTCTCAGGGAAGCGGAAAAGAGAAAAAAATAATAATAAAAGAAAAGAAAAATAATAGTAAACAAAAGAATCAATTTAGAACTGCTGAGGCTTACCGATGGAGGAGAGAGGAGTCAAAGGCAGTTAGACCTCCCAGGGAAAATCTCACACTAAACACAACCACACCACAGTGAACACAAGGGAAAACAAGAAGATCAACAGCACACCAGAAGGGGACACCACCACCTAGACACCACCACCACCATCGGCTCTCAGTTACTGTAATGAAAAGAAAAGAAAACACAAAAAAACACCATTAACAAAGATTCACCAAAAAGAAAAGAAAAATACAACAAATCAATATCTTTAGTAGTCCTTATGGGGTGGCTTGTGTCAAAATGATTTACGACTTTGACCTTTGACCTTTTGGCAGGTTGAACTTCCGGTGACCTTATGATTGACGGGTTGAACTTCCGGAATGCGGTCATGGGATTAACCTATTGACCCTGCTAGCCTATCGATCATGTTGTTTGACAGTTAGTTTTGAACTATGACCTATCTAGGACTAAATCATAATTTTGACGGGTAGTTTTGTCCTATTTAAATAGAACAGATGTTTTTTGCCGTTTGTTTGAACTTTGTCCCAGTTATATGTGTGTGTGTGTGTGTGTGGTTATATGGCTTGTGTCAGAGACCTGCGCCCCCACCGCAGTGAAAGTGAGAAGCGTATGTCACACAAAATAATCTCATCCTTTAAAATAAAACATACATTGAAACCAATTATTTTAGATGAATAAAAGTGTATAAAATAAAAAGCTACTAAAACCAATTATTTTAGAGAGTTGAAAAGTATGTCCATACCATTGACGTCCACAAAAATAATTAAACTAAAGTTGAAAAACATACCTTTAAAAGTGTATAATATAAAATAAAATAATTTTACTAAGGTTGAAAAATATTCTGTTCTTTTTAAAAGAATATAAAATAAAAAGCTTACTAAAACCAAGTCATTCAGCTGAATAAAATCATCTTACCTTATTTTAGAAAGTTGAAGTATACCATTGATGTCCACAAAAAATGCAATGTATGAATGGATTCAAAATTGTTTTACACAACTGAATTCACATAGTCATTCCTGAATGACCTCACACTGTTTCAAAAACATAAGGAGCGCGTGTCTGTGTGTGTGTGTGTGTGTCTGTGTGTCTATGCGCGCGTCCTCTTCCTGCGAGCTCTGACCCCCCTCCTTACAGTGTAACTGTCAAGTGAATCTCACACTAACAAAAGCTGAAAAAACATTCTATTCTTTATAATCTACTAAAACCAATTCTTTCAGTTTTATAAAAAATCATCTTACATGTTTATAGAGAGTTGAAGAAGCTCTTAACACATCAATTCCATACGAATGGGTCACAAAAATAATTTAACTAAAGTTGAAAAAAATATTCTGTTCTTTTTAAAAGTATATAATGAAATACTTATAAAATCTACTGAACCAAGTATTTCAGTTTTAGATAAACAAAACTGTCTCAAAACATAGCGCGTCTAATGTATGTGTGTCAAAAAGTAAAGGAGCCGTGCGCGTTTCTGTGTGTGCATGTGTGTGTGTGTGTGTGTGTGTGTGTGTGTGTGTCTGTGCGCGCCCCTTCACATGTGAGCTCTGACCCCTCTCCTTCGCATACCAGAGCACGGTGAAAGTGAGGAAGGGGTTTCCTAATATCACACTAACAAAAGTTGAAAAACATACTGTTCCTTAAAAGTGTATAAATAAAATGGTTATAAAAATATACTGAAACCAATTATTTTAGATAAATAAATAAAATTCATCTTACATGTTTAGAGTTACAACTCTTGAACTTACAAGTTCAAGAAGCTCTTAAAGACATAAATCACAGAGTGGTTCTCTCTCACACCAGCGTCTCTGACTCAGAGGGTTGTATTCAGTGATGGGATGAGACATTTTGAATGCTGTGTTGAGGGTAAATTAATTTCAAAGTTTAAATGATATCTTTTTAAAAAAATATTTGTTTCATAACATATAGATGTCCATACATCCTATGAATGAGACTGCAGTTGTAATAGAAAATACTTTTTTTTTCCTGACTCTGCTCCTTCGCATTCCTGAGCACAGTGAAAGTGATAATAATGTTTTAAATTTCACAAAAATAATATAAAATAAATACCTTGCTAGAAATCTACTGAAATGCTTGTAAAAAGAATAAAATTCATCTCACATGTTTAGAGAGTTACGATTCTTGAACTTATGTGTTCAAGAAGCTGTTGAGAGCCATAAATCACAGAGTGGCTCTCTCTCACACCAGCGTCTCTGACTCCTAGGGTTTATTCAGCGATCAGAATGAGACATTGTGTTAGGGCTAAATTTATTTCAAAGTTTAAATGATATCTTTATAAAATGTAAATGTAATGTATAAAAAATTTATAAAAAAGTCTCTCAAACAGAGGCCCTCGCTCGTGTCTATGCTGCATTCTGACATCCCCTCCTTTCATTTCCAGAGGTAACAGTGACACTGTGAAGTGTATCTCACACTAACTAAAGTTAAAAAACATTCTGTTCTTTATAAGTATATAAAAAATATTCTCTCTCTCATCTAAAAGCATAACCTTAAAAAGTTTGCATTAGATATTTTAAAAGATTGATTAAATTAAATCTTTAAAGTTTCAATACATACTCATCTTCTATTTATCTGTACTTATGTATGATATAAATTATTTTTTTTTGCTTAACGGTGACCTAAAGTATAATTGTTATTAAACAATGTCTGTTCAAAAACTGTACTTGGTCGTCTTAAATCTCATTTATACGAAAAAGATTCAACCAGCATTTTTTGTCCATGTGGGGGTTTCAACTTTTATGGTGGGGCTTTCCATAGCTATCCCGTACATCTAAACAGAACCATCACAGAAAACTACATTTTCAAAATGTAAACAAAAGTTTTAGCTAAATAAAAACACCTTATTTCCAGAGAGGCAAAGTAGTTCTTTATGCAATGATAAAAACGATCCAAAAAAGCAAATAGTTTAAGTCGTCCTATAACAGCCCCAGGCCCTTCAGTGATAAACTACAGTGTGAACTGAAGCTTCAGGATATAGGGCGACAGACCAGATGAGTCTCGGGGGGAGTCTCTCTGCATTCCAGACTACATCCAAAGTTTACACTAATTTCATTTAAAAGTTTAAATCAAATCTTTAAAATCATATCTTCTTAGAAGATTTATGTATTATTGTTACTAAGCAGCGTCTGTCCAAAAACTTGAGATCTTAGATCTTTTGTCCATACAACATGAAACATGTTGTCAAAGTTTGTCACAATGTTTTTAAGAAATCCTAGGACTTTACATTGCTCTTATTTAGACAAAGTTGTATCATTTGGAAAATCATCACACAATTTGAGAGATGCAATGTGTGATAAGTAAAAATCACCCATCGTATAAGATCATTTTTACTTGTATCTCCCGAACTAGGGTGAAACCCTTTACTGAGAATATACCACCGGCCATCTACTCAAAATATATGTAGAAGTTTCAAATGTTAGCATTTGTTGATGGTGGTCGCATGAACAGACTTTGGGGAGAGCTATATCAGGAAGCTATGCCCTTTGACCTCCTCGATTTTGCAGGCCTTTTTGTTAAAGATTTTAGAAGATTCCCATCTAGCGGTGAAATTCTATTTTGCATTTAAACGAATAGTGCTTTCTAGCAGTTCTCCCATCTACTCGCTTTTTCAACTTTGGTAAATGTGCCAAGAATCTATGACAACGTGTCTTCCGATAGCGCTTCATCGAGTTTAATTGTACATGTTCTACCGTTATGATGTACTTGTTACATGTTCTACCGTACATGTTCTACCGTTCTATATAATGATTTACACAACCGAGCAATAGACCGTACCTTTGACTTACCCGTCGAGAAGAAAGTAGATTCCTAGATAAAAGCTATCCCGATATTTATTTACATACCGATAAATTAAATTTGAATTTAATTAAAACTTCTCCTGTGGCTCGGCTTAACTATGATCCAGCATTATATTGTACCGTGCAGTGCAGCCTTTCAAATGTGGCGGGGGCAGTATCAACGCCTCCCATATGGTCTAGCGGTTAGGATTCCTGGTTTTCATCCAGGCTGCTACTCAATAGTCGAATAATCATCAATAATAATTTTTAGTAATTCATAGTCTTAGAGGCCTACACGAACTGCAGAAACAAGCAGAATGTGTGAAAACTCAGTTTCAGTACCAAATCATTTTCACAAATACAATTATATTGAATTCAGAAAATTTCACTATGGAATACTTTATCTATCATAATTTCAATTTAGTACGTCATCATTTCAACTTTTCATCTCATAATTATGACGCATAGTCATAATTTCAACTTTTTAAGTCATCATTTCGACTTTTTGTCAATTACGCCTTTTTAATGTTTTAAAGTCATAATTTGGTTGTTGACTATAGTAGTGTTGCACCTGCATGTCCACTAACTCGCTTGTGAGAGTCAGAGTGTGTAAAGTAAGCTCTCATTAGTGTTAGTAGAGTATTACTGGACTGGTAGGGTTAGAATAAGTAATATTACAATAAAATATCTGTTGGTGGGCATCGCGATAAAGAGTTAGCAGATATTAAGCACATATTAAAATTAACATTTTTCAACCGAGCGAGTCTGCGCATGAGAGGCCTTCTTCAACTTTTTAATTCAGAATTACAATGACGCCTTTTTAATGTAATGCTTAAAACGTTTTTTAGTCATAATTTGGTTGTTGACTATAGTAGTGTTGATGATGAAACGTGCTAGTGCTTTTTGTACCTCTCTGGTATTATAGTGTTTCAAGATGGCGGAACGACACGGAAGCCTCCTTGGACTTACCCGCCCCATGTAAATAACAGATAAGAAATGATCTGATTTTAAGAAAGATCATTTTACACCCATGAGGACATATTTATGAATAAAGATGATGATTTTAGCTAATAAAATACCATTTTTCAATCTACACATGAGAGACCTTCAGAAGTCAGAACTTCAGCGGTTTAGGCCCGTTGGCGAAAACACTGCATGTGTAAGGTAGTTTTCCAGATTTTCACCCAAAATCAAATACTGTATGACACTTTTCAAAGTTAGAATAACCTGTTGTGTTCTGACACAAGGCAATTAACCGGTTCTTTTTGTTTTATAAATGTACTTTGCTTATTTCTAAATATCAACCTGATAAATATGAATTCACGATTAAACAAGATAATTTTTAAGAAAAAACATTTTTAAGAAAAATACAACTAAACCATGATAATGTTTAGTTTAGATGTGGATGATTAAGTTTCAGGCGTAGTGCAACCAGATTTCTCTAACATCTCACTCACAACGCAAAACGTTGTAAATAAACATTTTCAAACAGTAATTTTATTTTATTGATTATGGTGATTTAAAGTTTTTGTTATTAACTAATACCTTTATCTTTTAACTAACATCTAACCCCAAATAAACAGATAATGCAATGTTCACAATCTACAGTTATATATTCTCCTACTTAGTATCTTTGGCTGTATTTTGTCACACCGTAGTGATACAAAGTTCCAGACTTTGGTAAAACCTGCAGGTAAAATTCCACAAAAGTAAATTCTAATTCTTCATCATCATGAGCCATTTAAAACAAATACAGGAAAGCCACTATAGTGATCCGTTTTAGCTTTTGAATGTCTGTCATTGACATCTTGTTTCTTTTTGTACAGTTTGCAAAAAGTACATAGACTGTGGTCAAACATGTTAGGAATGTATCCTATACATTAGAGGTCCTTCTACACGATAGGCCTTTAACCGGTTCTTTTTTGTTTTATAAAAAAAAGAAAACAAAAAATATGACTAAAAAAAATGACTAAATCTTTCTGCGATGCCTACGAAACATCGACGTAAAAGATGAGTATGGCTGTTTTTCTGTTACCTATTACGCTATAACTCGTCTAACTATTACACTTATTTTGTTATTTTGTGTGTGTGTCGCTAAACAACGGTTAAGCTAATGAATTACGGTTGATACGTGGTATTTTTACGTGAATTGATTCATTTTTTTATTCCGACCACACTTTGACACCATTGTTTTATTCGGCAGAATGCCGAAATATTTAATCTATCGTCAATTTCAATGGTTAGATAAATCATCTAACTATTATATCTAACAAGCACAGTCGCATTAGAGTCAGATTCTTGTTTATTTTGAACATTGTTATTGAACCGTTTTTCAATATTATTGAAAATAATTGTTAAATAAAAGCGCTATTGTTCTCGGCCTCATCAAAGTTCACATAGTTTTCACAGGAGCGTACCGTTTTTGAACAAGACTTTGTTTAAAAGATTTTGTTTGCATTTCTTCTGAAACACCCTGTTTTGAAATTGTTTAACATCGCTAGCGTAACACTTACCGTACTGCCGGTTGTGATTGTATGGCGTTTTCTTTACACTTTTCCTACAGTTAGCTGTAATGTTAGTGGTCTTCTCTTTGTTCATATCCGACGGTATTCGCATGAATTGGCTTGAATTGTATCTTGATTTGATACGAGAGACATTTATTATATTATATTATTATACCATAAATAGCGCTAGAATGTATATTTTAATATTTTAATCTCTGGTTCTATGTTTTTAAAGACAAGGACGCCTCTTTCTATAAGCGACCCTCAAAATCTGTGCATACAACAAAATTACTTTTGTTTGAAGAAAAACTCAGCGGGTGCTTGATCACTATTGAATCTATTAAACACCCCTGAATTCGGTAATGTTATCACATTTTAATTTCAACTAACTTACTTTTCAAATAACATCTTGTTGGTCAAATTAACTTAAAGCCTGCGCAAAATTATTCTTAAAAAACATTAACTTAAAGCATGCACATCCTAACTACTTTCTAAATGTTTGTAAATCCAAAAACTGTTGTCACTGTTGTCACTGGATTGTTTTTATGCATCAAGTTAAATGTAAATTTGCAAATCCAAATGATAGGAAAACTTTATGATAGGAAAGTACGGACGGCGTCTTTGACCAATCCTCTACATATGGGGCACTTGCGCAGAGAAGGCGCACATTCTTTGCACACAACTAGGTGACCACAGGGGATGAAGACAATGTTTACTTCCTTATCCATGCAAACTTTGCATGTGCGCTCCTCTTGAAGTCTTCTTAACTGTTCCTCCATAGGCAAGTCTGAAAGATCTTGACTCGGGGATGCAGCTTCATTTGTCTGGGCCGTCAGGCCACACTCAAATTCCATCTCCAAAGCAGGATTGTTCTCTTGTTCTCTCACAAATTCTCTCGAGTCACTGTCTCCATGAGTCAATAGCCGCTCAAATAGTCTTGGAAATCTTGCTTGAATCTGATGAACAAACTCTTGGCCCTTTTCTTGCAGCAGGTATTGACATCTTGGAAACCACTTGGCATGTTCTACCCATGGATCATCACCAGACTCCCAACATCTGAGTCCACCATCGCATGAAAAGCACTTCACGTCATCATTACGACCAACATAGTAAAAACCAGCCTTAGCCAATTGGTCTGGTCGAACAGTTATTCTTGAGGGCCAGTAGACAAATGTGAGCGACCTGTCTTCACACCGTTGCATTGCCGATGCATTGGAAAGGATAGATAAAGGTACATTATCTGCACGGTCACCTCGAATGAAGGGGCAGTTGGGGTAATGTCTCTGGTGCTCTGATACTGCACGATCTCCCGGTTCCCAGTTGCTAAGCTGGCCTCCACAACTGAAGCAAGCCACTCTGTCGCCCTGACCAAGGTAGTAGAAACCACTTTTGGCAAGCTCGGCCGGACTTACTGGTGCAAGAGTCCAATTCTGAAAGGTGTCAAGGCGTTCCTGTTCCCGACGCATGCCAGGATTGTGACAAGCCGGAGGTTGCTGGTGAGACATATCCATGTTTAAGTAAACTCCTCCGTTTGGCCTGAAACGGATGTCGCAGGGGTGGAAAGCTCTCAGTTGCGAAGCGGGGAAAAGGGTGAAGACATAAAAATGGGACCACAGGGCGTGTCCACTCAAGCCCTTCTCTCTGCCGGACTAGTGTCTAGTCATCCATGGCAGAACGCATCATCTTATTAAAAAATGTAATGAGAACAAGAACAACACCACAAAATGTCTTTTCTTCTGTACACGGCGGGCAAAACAGTTGTATCATTTGATACAACTGTATTGCCGCCTCGGGAATACGATAATTAAAATGCAGAAAACAAATATTGAAATATTGAATTATTCTAAATATTATGAGCTCAGACATTTTTTACCAGAATTTTATTTCAACATTATACTTTCATACATTGAAGTAAAACGACAATAACGACATTTACAGATGGTCTAACCAGAATAAAAAATCTCTGCAGGCTATCATGTTTTGCTCCAGGCTATAGTTGACCAGACTTTCAACTAATTCACCAACGTCAGTTTTTGCATTTTTTGACACCAGTGACACACAGAGATCCGTTACAAAAGTCCATATAGCGAGTATTTCTGTGATTTCGAATTCGTCACAACATCCACCCAACACATCCAGAACTTTTCTGAGGATTACGCCGTTCGGCTCTTTGCCGTTAAAAAACATGGGCGTTACATCAGGCCATGGCTTTGTCAAGCCTCTTACGACGTCCATTTCATTTTTGAGATTTGTCACACGTTTGGTATCCTGCGCACAATCTTTTTTCATATCACGCGCAGCGTCGATGATCCTGTGCATCAAGCCAACCATTTGGCCTCTAAAATAATCTTTAAACATAGAGTCCAGCATATCTCTTAAACGACACTCTTTGCCCGTGGCACACTCACACACCGGAGGATAATTGTACCCCGTATCGCCAGAACTCAACGGGGAGTCGCTCTCCTTTAGGTTTTGCGTCGCCATTTTTTCAGCTTTTCGAAGAGTCTACTGAATCTCCTGCAATGTTCCTGGAATCTCCCTTGCGGTACAATCGTGCCTTGTGCGTTAATGCGCAGAAGTTTGTGGGTCAGAAGTTTGCGTCAGGTTCAGGACTTTCAACTTTTGTTGCAGTGGCGCAGCAGTCCGAGGCTAGTAGAGCTAGAGTAGAGCGTGTAATGTCGTGAAATATTTATCAGGCTGGGGTCCACCCACCCTGTTGTGTAGAATGTATGGAGGTTGGCCTCAGGAAAGCCATAAATAACTAGTTCCTGCATAACCAACAAGTTCTACATGTCGCCAGAGAGAAGTTTGAATCGTTCGAGTCATACACACAAGTGCAGCGATGGAGCGCGTGAACACGAGCAGTGTGAGAGGATTCCTGAGATCTTGCGACGATCTGACTGAGAAGATTCGCTGTTTAATACAGAAGAAACTCATCAAGAAGTACTTGAGCAGGTATAAAAACCTATTTTATTTGTGGATTAAAGAATAGAATAAAGAATAGCCATTTCTATAATAAAAGTATTTCTCTCACTATGGACAACCAATCCCATGCATGCCAAACTATCATTTGGCATAACTAATCATTATCAACATATATTTTTTTGATAAAAAGAGTTCCAAATGGCACTTATTTTTGACCCGCTAAGTGCTCCAAAGTTCACTTTGTCCACAAAAAGGAACTTTGCCTTAATTTAACGAAGGCTATGGATGTTAGGTAAATACGTTTATTAAATTGTACACATTCATTCATGTACACATGTTATGTGTTTCTTCTCCTTTCACATTAAATCACAATTTAGAAAAAAAGAAATTAGAAACAAATTGATTATTTTTGTAGTTGTTTAACATTTCTCAAAACATTTGTCAAATATGAAATGTTTAGTTTAGCTACTTGCACCTTATCTCGCACTTTGACCGTTATCAGCTATTATCAGATACTATTGTCCTAACATAGACTATTGTTTTAACTCTGGTTTAACCTGCTGTTCACCGGCCATCATGTGCTCTAACACCTGCAGCATCAGCCGGTTCATTGACTTTGAACTGGTGTATGAATGTGTTTATTTTATGTTAACTTTATTTTTGCTGTACATACATTTGATTCTTCTAACTGCTTGTCTTTGGTTAATACAGCTGGAGAAGAACAACAGGGAGGTTGGAAGATACAGTAGAGGAACTACAGAATAAATATGGAGAGAAAACAGCATTAAAAAGGATCAAGTCCATAGTGAAAAAAATCAGAAAAAAGAATATCAAACGTAGGAAAAGATTTATAATTTTACTTTGTTAGTAGTGAATATGTTTCTCAATCTTCAATCTTCTTAAAAAAATTTTTTTTTAACAGATGGTGACGTTCAGACGCTGAGCATTCAAACACATTCTGGAAACATGACAAACCAACAGCCTAACAACCATCTACAACGACAGCATAATAATACTAATAATAATACTAATAATAATTCTACATCATTCGGACGGCTATTCATTCAGATCCCTAATCAGCTTACCTTCACAATTGACCAGAAGAATGGTGGGACAATAGTTGCTCCAATCATGGTAGAAAAGACAATATATGGTGATGTTAACATCAGTGTGGTGAGTGTCTGATAAGTTAGTCCATAGAGTGTGGAACTTTGCATCACTACGGTGTGACAAAATACAGCCAAAGATTTAAGCACAACTACTTAGATACATAGGAGAATATCTAACAATGTAGATTGTGAACATTGCATTATCTGTTTATTTGGGGTTAGATGTTAGTTAAAAGATAAAGGTATTAGTTAATAACAAAAACTTTAAATCACCATAATCAATAAAATAAAATTACAGTTTGAAAATGTTTATTTACAACGTTTTGCGTTGTGAGTGAGATGTTAGAGAAATCTGGTTGCACTACGCCTGAAACTTAATCATCCACATCTAAACTAAACATTATCATGGTTTAGTTGTATTTTTCTTAAAAATGTTTTTTCTTAAAAATTATCTTGTTTAATCGTGAATTCATATTTATCAGGTTGATATTTAGAAATAAGCAAAGTACATTTATAAAACAAAAAGAACCGGTTAATGGCCTTGTGTCAGAACACAACAGGTTATTCTAACTTTGAAAAGTGTCATACAGTATTTGATTTTGGGTGAAAATCTGGAAAACTACCTTACACATGCAGTGTTTTCGCCAACGGGCCTAAACCGCTGAAGTTCTGACTTCTGAAGGTCTCTCATGTGTAGATTGAAAAATGGTATTTTATTAGCTAAAATCATCATCTTTATTCATAAATATGTCCTCATGGGTGTAAAATGATCTTTCTTAAAATCAGATCATTTCTTATCTGTTATTTACATGGGGCGGGTAAGTCCAAGGAGGCTTCCGTGTCGTTCCGCCATCTTGAAACACTATAATACCAGAGAGGTACAAAAAGCACTAGCACGTTTCATCATCAACACTACTATAGTCAACAACCAAATTATGACTAAAAAACGTTTTAAGCATTACATTAAAAAGGCGTCATTGTAATTCTGAATTAAAAAGTTGAAGAAGGCCTCTCATGCGCAGACTCGCTCGGTTGAAAAATGTTAATTTTAATATGTGCTTAATATCTGCTAACTCTTTATCGCGATGCCCACCAACAGATATTTTATTGTAATATTACTTATTCTAACCCTACCAGTCCAGTAATACTCTACTAACACTAATGAGAGCTTACTTTACACACTCTGACTCTCACAAGCGAGTTAGTGGACATGCAGGTGCAACACTACTATAGTCAACAACCAAATTATGACTATGACTAGTGTAGTTATGACTGACTATGTGCTTAAAAAAAGCGCTAGATGATAACCCTATTGGAGTAACCATTTACCCATCAGAACGACCGATTACTGATCTTACATTTGCAGATGATATAGCAGTCCTTGCAGAGTCAATGGAGTCCATGCAAATAATGATTGACCATATTACTCAAATGGCAGCTTCTGTTGGTCTGAAATTAAACTGGCAAAAATCTAAATACATGACTGCTAACACTGACTCCATAAATCCCAATAACAACCTAACCATCGAAAATGAACCAATGGAACTTGTCACCTCATTCACATATCTAGGAAGCAAAATTGCCCTAATAGGAAGCTCGGATGAAGAAGTTCAAATGAGAATACAAAGAGCTTCCTCAATCTTTGCGGCACTGAAATATTTCTGGAATAGACGTGACATCCGAATCAAAACAAAAACAAGAATATATTGTGCTATAGTTCGGGCGACACTACTGTATGCCTCTGAAACGTGGCCTCTAAAAGCTGACCAACAAAAAAGGATGGAAATATTCGACCACCGCTGCCTAAGACGCATAGCCAAAATCCGTTGGTCTGACTTCATCTCAAATGAACAGGTCCGTGAACGTTGTGGCCTAAAGGAGTCCCTGTCTTCAGTGCTTATGCAACGCCGCTGGAAATGGATTGGACATGTTTTACGTATGCAAAATAATCGCTTACCATTACAAACTTTTATGGCCATTCCTGGCCCCCTTTGGAAACGCCCTAAAGGAGGCGTTCGTATGACAACGAAAAGATACTTTCACAAGGCTGCCGAATCCTTTATCATGGTACCCTTTGGATTGAGTAGAAAGAAATATGACAAAGAATGGCAAGGACATATTCAAACCTTGGCTATGGACCGAGTACAATGGAAGTGCATTACACAGGATGTCGTCCAAACCCTGCAGGGGTGTAAAGGACGCTAAGCAAAGTAAGTAAGCAAATTATGACTTTAAAACATTAAAAAGGCGTAATTGACAAAAAGTCGAAATGATGACTTAAAAAGTTGAAATTATGACTATGCGTCATAATTATGAGATGAAAAGTTGAAATGATGACGTACTAAATTGAAATTATGATAGATAAAGTATTCCATAGTGAAATTTTCTGAATTCAATATAATTGTATTTGTGAAAATGATTTGGTACTGAAACTGAGTTTTCACACATTCTGCTTGTTTCTGCAGTTCGTGTAGGCCTCTAAGACTATGAATTACTAAAAATTATTATTGATGATTATTCGACTATTGAGTAGCAGCCTGGATGAAAACCAGGAATCCTAACCGCTAGACCATATGGGAGGCGTTGATACTGCCCCCGCCACATTTGAAAGGCTGCACTGCACGGTACAATATAATGCTGGATCATAGTTAAGCCGAGCCACAGGAGAAGTTTTAATTAAATTCAGATTTAATTTATCGGTATGTAAATAAATATCGGGATAGCTTTTATCTAGGAATCTACTTTCTTCTCGACGGGTAAGTCAAAGGTACGGTCTATTGCTCGGTTGTGTAAATCATTATATAGAACGGTAGAACATGTACGGTAGAACATGTAACAAGTACATCATAACGGTAGAACATGTACAATTAAACTCAATGAAGCGCTATCGGAAGACACGTTGTCATAGATTCTTGGCACATTTACCAAAGTTGAAAAAAAAACGAGTAGATGGGAGAACTGCTAGAAAGCACTATTCGTTTAAATGCAAAATAGAATTTCACCGCTAGATGGGAATCTTCTAAAATCTTTAACAAAAAAGGCCTGCAAAATCGAGGAGGTCAAAGGGCATAGCTTCCTGATATAGCTCTCCCCAAAGTCTGTTCATGCGACCACCATCAACAAATGCTAACATTTGAAACTTCTACATATATTTTGAGTAGATGGCCGGTGGTATATTCTCAGTAAAGGGTTTCACCCTAGTTCGGGAGATACAAGTAAAAATGATCTTATACGATGGGTGATTTTTACTTATCACACATTGCATCTCTCAAATTGTGTGATGATTTTCCAAATGATACAACTTTGTCTAAATAAGAGCAATGTAAAGTCCTAGGATTTCTTAAAAACATTGTGACAAACTTTGACAACATGTTTCATGTTGTATGGACAAAAGATCTAAGATCTCAAGTTTTTGGACAGACGCTGCTTAGTAACAATAATACATAAATCTTCTAAGAAGATATGATTTTAAAGATTTGATTTAAACTTTTAAATGAAATTAGTGTAAACTTTGGATGTAGTCTGGAATGCAGAGAGACTCCCCCCGAGACTCATCTGGTCTGTCGCCCTATATCCTGAAGCTTCAGTTCACACTGTAGTTTATCACTGAAGGGCCTGGGGCTGTTATAGGACGACTTAAACTATTTGCTTTTTTGGATCGTTTTTATCATTGCATAAAGAACTACTTTGCCTCTCTGGAAATAAGGTGTTTTTATTTAGCTAAAACTTTTGTTTACATTTTGAAAATGTAGTTTTCTGTGATGGTTCTGTTTAGATGTACGGGATAGCTATGGAAAGCCCCACCATAAAAGTTGAAACCCCCACATGGACAAAAAATGCTGGTTGAATCTTTTTCGTATAAATGAGATTTAAGACGACCAAGTACAGTTTTTGAACAGACATTGTTTAATAACAATTATACTTTAGGTCACCGTTAAGCAAAAAATAATAATTTATATCATACATAAGTACAGATAAATAGAAGATGAGTATGTATTGAAACTTTAAAGATTTAATTTAATCAATCTTTTAAAATATCTAATGCAAACTTTTTAAGGTTATGCTTTTAGATGAGAGAGAGAATATTTTTTATATACTTATAAAGAACAGAATGTTTTTTAACTTTAGTTAGTGTGAGATACACTTCACAGTGTCACTGTTACCTCTGGAAATGAAAGGAGGGGATGTCAGAATGCAGCATAGACACGAGCGAGGGCCTCTGTTTGAGAGACTTTTTTATACATTTTTTATACATTACATTTACATTTTATAAAGATATCATCTAAACTTTGAAATAAATTTAGCCCTAACACAATGTCTCATTCTGATCGCTGAATAAACCCTAGGAGTCAGAGACGCTGGTGTGAGAGAGAACCACTCTGTGATTTATGGCTCTCAACAGCTTCTTGAACACATAAGTTCAAGAATCGTAACTCTCTAAACATGTGAGATGAATTTTATTCTTTTTACAAGCATTTCAGTAGATTTCTAGCAAGGTATTTATTTTATATTATTTTTGTGAAATTTAAAACATTATTATCACTTTCACTGTGCTCAGGAATGCGAAGGAGCAGAGTCAGGAAAAAAAAAGTCTTTTCTATTACAACTGCAGTCTCATTCATAGGATGTATGGACATCTATATGTTATGAAACAAATATTTTTTTAAAAAGATATAATTTAAACTTTGAAATTAATTTACCCCCAACACAGCATTCAAAATGTCTCATCCCATCACTGAATACAACCCTCTGAGTCAGAGACGCTGGTGTGAGAGAGAACCACTCTGTGATTTATGTCTTTAAGAGCTTCTTGAACTTGTAAGTTCAAGAGTTGTAACTCTAAACATGTAAGATGAATTTTATTTATTCATCTAAAATAATTGGTTTCAGTATATTTTTATAACCATTTTATTTATACACTTTTAAGGAACAGTATGTTTTTCAACTTTTGTTAGTGTGATATTAGGAAACCCCTTCCTCACTTTCACCGTGCTCTGGTATGCGAAGGAGAGGGGTCAGAGCTCACATGTGAAGGGGCGCGCACAGACACACACACACACACACACACACACACACACACACACACACACACACACACACACACACATGCACACACAGAAACGCGCACGGCTCCTTTACTTTTTGACACACATACATTAGACGCGCTATGTTTTGAGACAGTTTTGTTTATCTAAAACTGAAATACTTGGTTCAGTAGATTTTATAAGTATTTCATTATATACTTTTAAAAAGAACAGAATATTTTTTTCAACTTTAGTTAAATTATTTTTGTGACCCATTCGTATGGAATTGATGTGTTAAGAGCTTCTTCAACTCTCTATAAACATGTAAGATGATTTTTTATAAAACTGAAAGAATTGGTTTTAGTAGATTATAAAGAATAGAATGTTTTTTCAGCTTTTGTTAGTGTGAGATTCACTTGACAGTTACACTGTAAGGAGGGGGGTCAGAGCTCGCAGGAAGAGGACGCGCGCATAGACACACAGACACACACACACACACACAGACACGCGCTCCTTATGTTTTGAAACAGTGTGAGGTCATTCAGGAATGACTATGTGAATTCAGTTGTGTAAAACAATTTTGAATCCATTCATACATTGCATTTTTTGTGGACATCAATGGTATACTTCAACTTTCTAAAATAAGGTAAGATGATTTTATTCAGCTGAATTATATTCTTTTAAAAAGAACAGAATATTTTTCAACCTTAGTAAAATTATTTTATTTTATATTATACACTTTTAAAGGTATGTTTTTCAACTTTAGTTTAATTATTTTTGTGGGCATCAGTGGTATGGACATTGATGTGTTAATTTTAACTCAGTCATTTTTTATTCATCTAAAACTAAAATAATTGGATCAATAAGATATTTATATTATACTTTTAAGGAACGGTATGTTTTTCAACTTTAGCAAGATATTTTATTTTATATTATACACTTTTAAAGGTATGTTTTCAACTTTTATTAGTGTGAGATTTCACGATGCAAAGGAGTATGCAAAGGAGGGGGTCAGAGCTCAGACGGAGAGGGGGCGTGCATAGACGCTGGTGAGCTCATACAGGAAAGGAGTGTTTTTGTTTTACCACTTTTAATAATTCATTGATTTTAAAAGCATTATTACAACTTTAAAACATTTTTAAACTTTTAGGATTATAATTTCACCCCCTGATATCTTGATCACTGAAGTCAGAGACCGTCCGACTTACAAACATGTAAGAAGATTTTTATTTTTATTCTTTTTTGTAAGATATACTGTGTAAGCATTCCATTATATACTTTTAAAGGATAGAATGTTTTTTTTCAACCTTAGATTATATAATTTATATTATATAAATTATATAAAGGATAGAATATAAAGGATAGAATGTTTTATACACTTTTATTCATCTAAAATAATTGGTTTCAATGTATGTTTTATTTTAAAGGATGAGATTATTTTGTGTGACATACGCTTCTCACTTTCACTGCGGTGGGGGCGCAGGTCTCTGACACAAGCCATATAACCACACACACACACATATAACTGGGACAAAGTTCAAACAAACGGCAAAACTATGATTTAGGTCAAAACTAACCGTCAAAATTATGATTTAGTCCTAGATAGGTCATAGTTCAAAACTAACTGTCAAAAACATGATCGATAGGCTAGCAGGGTCAATAGGTTAATCCCATGACCGCATTCCGGAAGTTCAACCCATCAATCATAAAGGTCACCGGAAGTTCAACCTGTCAAAAGGTCAAAGGTCAAAGTCGTAAATCATTTTGACACATGCCGTCCCATAAGGACTACTATCTTTAAATGAAAAAGAACTAACAACTTATCACAAAATATGAACAATAACTGCCGGAACCAACAATGGTCCTCGAGAGGCAGTAGAAGAACACACAAGAAAAAAAAAAGAAAAATAAATAAATGTATATGACTCCAGTAATCAAAAAAAAAAGAAACCAAAAATAAATTTGTCACAAAATACAGACAATGACTGCCAAAACCAACAATGGTTATAAAAGGGCAGTATAAAGAAAACTTTATATATCTATGGATATATAAATCCAATGATCAGAAAAGAAGAAATCACCCAAGGAATAAATACAAATTGAATCTAAATTGGAATCAAAACAAAGAAAAAAAACACAAAAGAAAGAAAAACAAACTCCTTAAATCAGTAAGATTATAATATAAAGCCCCAACCCCTTGAGGTATGTTCAAACATCATAAAAACAATAACTAATATTGCAAGTGGCACATACTGTTGGCCCTGTAGCCGTAATTATACCCGCAGTTGAAATAGCAAGACGGGCACACAGCAATTTGCTCCAGTTATTGTTACCGAACTCAATACATACAAAGCGAACAACAGTTCGGGAAATCAACAGTCCAGGAAAACAGCCGTACCGGCCGGACAGACAAAGCAGCGTAGGCAACACTGCCGTATAGGCAAGACAGCAGCTAGCAGCCCAATACTGTGTTGCTGGCGACGATCTCCAGCTAAACCGGCCTCATTCCTGTTGTTTACACACAAATATTACCATTAAAATGAATTAAAATAAACTAAATGAACCCAACGCCATGGCATACATACCGATCAAGCAGCATCCATGTTCAACCGAGGGAGATGGCTCGACGCGTGCCAACGGCACCAATAATGCAGTAAATCCGTTGATTAGATACGCTGAACCACAAGGTGGAAGACTGAGCCTCCAACTGGAGATCTAAGCGTCCAACACACAGTAACCATCACTGCAGATGAGGACAATAATATTCACATAAAGACAACAAAGCCGCTACCCTACCTGTTAACACAGCAGAGCACACGGAGAGAGCGACCCGGAAGCACAACACAACTTCCGTCACTGACGAGCAAGAGAGCGCGTTAGACGGACTTCGCTATATTTATAGGACGGAGCCTCACACGGGGATTGGCCAACAGTACGCTAGCTCGTTACACTAACTCATACTGCTACAATCTACCCCACCTTTTGCATTGTCGCCCCGACGATGAATAAGTAAAATTAAAAATACCATATACTAGCTCCAGGGCCGAAATAGCGCCATTACTGTGTTGGACACAGGGTCAGCAGCATTGTCCACTGCCACTACCGGTCTTGGCAGATGATAGACATTGGAATGCTGGCCCGCAGTTGACCGTGCTGTCCGACGTATTGCCACTTCACTAACTGCTGGAACAAACTGAGGCAAAGGGGGTGAAGGGGAGGTAGGTCCTTCTGGTGCCCTGATAACAATAGGCACTAATGGGGCTTGCCCAGTAGATGGCAAGGGAGCTGACAGGAGCTGCAACCGAGGGGTGGTTTGAGTCACAGATACCTGAGTGGGGGTTACCAAAGGAGCCTCATGCCTCACCACCAACAGATCATCCCCTGACAACTCGTCCTCCGACTGAGGCAGGTCAGCAAGAGGTAAACAAGGTGAGGCAGCCTCACTTGAAGGATTAGCTTCAACCACAGCCTTCAGCAGTGCACGGTTGACCTGCTTGGCTTTGGTTGGTTCGTCCACTGGTGCAATTGTGTACACAGACCCTCCCTCTCTGGGCACTTTGAGGACTCTGTACTGTACAGGACCGTAGAGGTCACGGAGCTTATGACGCCCCCGTGCAGTAAAATCACGAAACCACACTAGCTGGCCCAATTTAAGGGGCAAAGCTCTCACCCGGCGATCATGGTGATTCTTACGACGCTCTGCAACAACCCGCAACCTCTCTGTAGCACCTTCGAAGGCCAACTGCAAGCGGGTCTGATGCTCCTGAATCCACTCATGGATGTTTCCACCCACGGGGTCCTGAACTCTACCCAACAGGAAGTCGACTGGTAGTCTAGGCTCCTGTCCGAACATTAAAAAGAACGGAGACTCCCCAGTCGACTGATGAGGGGTTGTATTATAAGAGAACAGGACCTGTGGCAAGCAGGAGCTCCAGTCCCTCTTCCGAGACACTGGCAGAGTGCGCAACAAGTTGTGGAGCGTTCTATTGAACCGTTCGCATTGGCCATTCCCGGCTGGATGGTATGGCGTGGTGCGAGACTTTTCAATGCCATAAAGGCGACACAGCTGTTGAATAAGGGAGCTCTCAAAGTTTCGGCCCTGATCAGAGTGGATACGGGCAGGAACACCAAACTTGGAGAACCACTCTACCACCAAAGCTTGGGCCACAGTGGGGGCCCGTTGGTCAGAGGTGGGAACAGCAAGTGTGTATTTGCTAAAAACATCAGTCATGACCAGTACATTCTCTAAACCACTCTGGGTGGGTTCTAACACTGTATAGTCAATGGCTACAATCTCATTAGGCCGTGAAGCCAACAGGTGCCCCATAAAACTAGAACTAGGACGTTGAGAGTCCTTACCAACTTGACACCTCTCACAGGCCTGACACCATTTGGACACGTCTGCGGTCATACCTGGCCAATAACAGCGCTGGCGTAGGAGCTCCAACGTCCTTTCTATGCCCTGATGGCCATGCTCCTGGTGGACCTTAGTAAGCACCTCTTCCTTTAGGGAAGCAGGCACCACCACCTGCAAGACTACTTCCGCGCCATCGGGGCGAAACACCCGGCGATACAGGGCACCACTCCTCTCAACCAGCCTGTCCCACTGTCGAAGTAACGCCAATGCAGGCTGGGACGCCCTTTTACGCTCTTCAAAGTTGGGACGCTGCTCACGTCTCCAAAACACCAAGACCTCCTGAATAACCGGATCAGCCTGCTGGAGGGTACAGATATCAGAGGTGGTGAGATGAGGCAGGGCCATGACAGCAGATTGAATTGCTTCAGGTTCCTGAAGAGCCTGCCGCAGAGGCTTAGGGAGTGATGTACCAGGAAGCATAGCTTCCATATCTGCTGGGACCGGAGGATACTGGCGGGATAGAGCATCCGCATTCTTGTTGCTTCTACCTGAGCGATACTTTACCTCGAAATCAAATGACGCAAGCTGGGCTGCCCAGCGTTGTTCAGTTGCACCAAGTTTAGCCGATGACAAGTGGCTAAGCGGATTATTGTCAGTGAAGACCACACATTTATGGCCCAGCAGATACTCCCGAAATTTCTCCGTCATGGCCCACTTGAGTGCAACAAATTCCAATTTCATAGAGCTGTAGTTCACCATGTTGCGCTCAGTGGGCCTTAAACCCCGGCTAGCGTAGGCTACGGGCCTAACCTTACCATATTGCTCTTGTGATAACACGGCACCAAGGCCACCATGACTTGCGTCTACCTCCAAAATGAATGGAAGTGAGAAGTCGGCATACGCAAGCACCGGAGCACTGGTGAGCCTAGCTTTCAGTGCTTCAAAGCTGCTATGGCACTCTTCTGTCCAGTTTTCAATGACAGCTCGCTCTGCCCTTCTCTTAGACTTGGTGGCACCCAAATGTGCCACAAGCTTGTGTAACGGGGCCGCTAGCTTCGCAAAACCCTCCACAAAGCGGCGGTAATAACTGGCAAACCCAAGAAACGACCGCAGCTCTGAAACAGTAGCCGGAGGCCGCCAGTTAGATACCACCTCTACCTTGCTTGGGTCCGTGCCAACCCCCTTACTGGAAATCACATGCCCCAGATAACGCACCTCTTTCTGGAAAAAGGCACATTTGGTGAGCTTTGCCTTTAGATTTTCCCGTTGAAGACGGCACAGCACTACTTCCAACCTCTCCAAGTGCTGCTGGATTGTGGAGGAGAAAACCACAATGTCGTCAAGGTAAAGCAACAAGGACTGATTTTGTTGGTCACCAAACAGCCGTTGCATCAATCTTTGAAAGGTGCCGGGGGCATTACAAAGCCCAAAGGGCATGCGATTCCATTCGAAAAGCCCAAAGGGCGTACAAAACGCAGTCTTGGGCCGATCTGCCTCAGTAACTGGGACCTGGTTATACCCACTGGCCAGGTCCAGGGTAGAAAACCAGCGAGCACCCGTGAGTGCATCCAAGGATTCCTCGATACGAGGAAGAGGGAAGGCATCCTTCCGGGTTTTACAATTAAGCTGCCTATAGTCAACACACATTCTTAAGGTTCCATCCTTTTTCTTAACAAGGACAATAGGACTGGCATAAGGACTGCTACTCTCCCTAATCACCTGTGCGTCAAGAAGTTGGTGAATGTGCTCTTTAACCAGCTCGTAGTCAGATGGAGGAATACGCCGATAGCGTTGCCTGACAGGAACATTGTCTAAAAGAGGGATGTCATGGCTAATCAGGTTAGTACAACCAAGGTCTCCATCATGAGCAGAAAAGACAGAATTGTATCTCCCAAGAAGGGACTTTACCGAACCCTGTTCTTCAGCAGACAATGATGAAAGATCCATGACAGCTATCTGATCCTGCACCGTAGGAGCAGCCATCTGAGATGCCACTGTGGCCACACTTAAAGGTACCTCGGTGACTCCTGTAGGCAGGCTAACAACACAAACATTGTCCAAAGTACCTACAACAGTGCGTGGATAAAGCAGCACATCAATAGTACCTACATTCACCACTGGGATGTAAGCTGTACCCCTGACCACCCGAACCAAGGCAGGAGACGCAAGAAGTCCAGCTGGTAGGCCAGAGCTAAGGGGTTCAAACAACACAGTATTCTCAGAATATTGTGCTGAGCATGTGGTAGTGACTATTTTCATCACACCCCCAGGAATCCGGCAAGCCTTCCCGCCTCGCACCCTCACGTTACCAGCTGCATCATCAAGGGAACGAGTGCTAGCCTGCTGGCACCCTTGCAACGCCTTCACAACAGATTCTGGACTGTTGGCGACCACGGGTAAGTCAAACATGGCCAAGCCATGCCGACTAAAAAGCTCTCTATAGCATCTGCGAATCACGTTCATCCCCAAAATACCAGGGACCTGAGAAGACACACCACCAAGGGGATCCTTAACTACCAGCAACCCACACCGCTGCAATAATTTACCACAAAGCTTAATGTCAAGTTCCAAGTAGCCAAGATAGGGAATGGCCAACCCATTGGCTGCCCTGAGCTGCAGCCAGTGACAAGACTGGAGCCTCTCTTGACCCCATGGCTCAAATTGCTGGAGAAAGAAACTCTCAGTGATTGTAGAAACCATTGAACCGGTGTCTACTAAGCAAGGAACCTCAACCCCACCCATACACACATCTAAATGTGGACAAGATGACATCAGTTTTGAAGTTTCCGCCAAATAATTAAACGCAAATGAACCAGTATCTGCCCCCTCCGAATTGTGGCTCTGCAATTCGGCGGGTGCTAGTTTTCCGACGCCGGAGCAGAGCGAAACTGCCTGTTAAAAGGTGGAGGGGCAGGTGAAGGAAAGTGTGCACGAGCAGGGACACGTTCTCCTTCACACTCCCTGGCAAAATGGCCAGGCTGCTGGCACCGTCTACATATTATGGGGCCATTATGAGAAGAACGACTGCGCTGGCTAGAGCTCTGTATGCGGGCAATGCTTTGAGTAAGCTGGTTGAGCTGCCCTTGCTGCAGCTTTAGCATCTCTCGCATTTCACTCAGCTCAGACACTTGGGGTGAATTAACAACCGACCGAGAATCACTCTGAACGCCAAACTGAAAACCAAGTGCTGAAGGGACAGAATGGCTCCGTCCCCTAACGCCCCCTGGCAAACCCTCTCGCTCCCACCGAATCGCTTCTGCCCTCACTTCTAGCAGGGTAGCGGCTGGCTGCCTACGCACACACTGTTTCAACTCACGACGGAGGGCGCCATCAAGTACATGCTCAACAAATTGATCGCGTAGCAAAACTTCGGCATTTGGTACATCGCTGGGTGCGCGTTGTTTTACCGACGTCATAAGACTCATCAGCGCGAGGGAGAACTCTTGCAGTGTTTCCCCCTCCCGTTGCCGACGGGAGAAAAACGCTTCCTGCAAAGCTACGTAGGACTCACAACAACCATAAAGCTCCTGTAAAACGGCAATTATCTTAGCTGGATCCTCACGTTCCGCATTAGGACGAAATTTTACTTCATCGCGAGCCTCTCCCTCTAGGTGATCAAACAAAAAAATGCCTGATCGGATGTTGACAAATGGCGCGCCCTCATACAAGCTTGCACTTCCTCAATCCATTCTGTTAACCCTATGCCCGATCTTCCCCTAAACATGGGACATTTTCGGTCACGGGGCACAAAAACCAATCTCTCAGTTGTAGGGGCTCTAGTCACGGGTAAAGCAGTAGGTAACACATTAGGGGGTGCAGAACTAGGTCCAGGCACGGCCGCAGCCCGTTCCAGGCGCAGCCTCTCATTATCTGCTCTTAACTGCTCAACCAAGTCCCTCAACTCCTGTAACTCTCCCTCCATACTTACCCCACCCAACAAAGGGAGACTCTACCGTTAGGAGATAGGAAGGCGGAGGAAAGGCGCTAGCTGCTGTCCTGCCTAAAACACACAAACAAAAGAAGAGGAAAAAAAAAGAGAAAAGAAAAAAAAAAGAAAAAAAAGACAAACAACAAACAAGTACAACAAAATTGAACACGTCTTGGCATTAAATTGTACCCTGCCGACTACGCCAGAATGTGGCGTTCTACATAAGGACAGACAAAACACCGACTACGCCACCCTGGGAGTTTCACCCAGGGAATGATTTTACTCTCTTATTGCAATGATATTAATACAATTAAAGGACACACAGGTAAACGTACAATACAGCCAGAGACAATGTTCAATTTTGAATGAACACCTTTATTTCAATAATTTAACAATCATCTCTCAGGGAAGCGGAAAAGAGAAAAAAATAATAATAAAAGAAAAGAAAAATAATAGTAAACAAAAGAATCAATTTAGAACTGCTGAGGCTTACCGATGGAGGAGAGAGGAGTCAAAGGCAGTTAGACCTCCCAGGGAAAATCTCACACTAAACACAACCACACCACAGTGAACACAAGGGAAAACAAGAAGATCAACAGCACACCAGAAGGGGACACCACCACCTAGACACCACCACCACCATCGGCTCTCAGTTACTGTAATGAAAAGAAAAGAAAACACAAAAAAACACCATTAACAAAGATTCACCAAAAAGAAAAGAAAAATACAACAAATCAATATCTTTAAATGAAAAAGAACTAACAACTTATGAAACATACACAAAATATGAACAATAACTGCCGGAACCAACAATGGTCCTCGAGAGGCAGTAGAAGAACACACAAGAAAAAAAAAAGAAAAATAAATAAATGTATATGACTCCAGTAATCAAAAAAAAAAGAAACCAAAAATAAATTTGTCACAAAATACAGACAATGACTGCCAAAACCAACAATGGTTATAAAAGGGCAGTATAAAGAAAACTTTATATATCTATGGATATATAAATCCAATGATCAGAAAAGAAGAAATCACCCAAGGAATAAATACAAATTGAATCTAAATTGGAATCAAAACAAAGAAAAAAAACACAAAACAAAGAAAAACAAACTCCTTAAATCAGTAAGATTATAATATAAAGCCCCAACCCCTTGAGGTATGTTCAAACATCATAAAAACAATAACTAATATTGCAAGTGGCACATACTGTTGGCCCTGTAGCCGTAATTATACCCGCAGTTGAAATAGCAAGACGGGCACACAGCAATTTGCTCCAGTTATTGTTACCGAACTCAATACATACAAAGCGAACAACAGTTCGGGAAATCAACAGTCCAGGAAAACAGCCGTACCGGCCGGACAGACAAAGCAGCGTAGGCAACACTGCCGTATAGGCAAGACAGCAGCTAGCAGCCCAATACTGTGTTGCTGGCGACGATCTCCAGCTAAACCGGCCTCATTCCTGTTGTTTACACACAAATATTACCATTAAAATGAATTAAAATAAACTAAATGAACCCAACGCCATGGCATACATACCGATCAAGCAGCATCCATGTTCAACCGAGGGAGATGGCTCGACGCGTGCCAACGGCACCAATAATGCAGTAAATCCGTTGATTAGATACGCTGAACCACAAGGTGGAAGACTGAGCCTCCAACTGGAGATCTAAGCGTCCAACACACAGTAACCATCACTGCAGATGAGGACAATAATATTCACATAAAGACAACAAAGCCGCTACCCTACCTGTTAACACAGCAGAGCACACGGAGAGAGCGACCCGGAAGCACAACACAACTTCCGTCACTGACGAGCAAGAGAGCGCGTTAGACGGACTTCGCTATATTTATAGGACGGAGCCTCACACGGGGATTGGCCAACAGTACGCTAGCTCGTTACACTAACTCATACTGCTACACTTGCATAAAACAAATGTTTTTATTTCTAAAGATCCTAAAACATCAGATGTTAAAATATGTTCTTAGAGCTGTGCACTGTTTGTTTATGGGCAGGTTATGGAGTCAGTAACAGCATATTTTGGCTATGAGTGAAACGTAGGGCGGCGGTCTGGTAATTCTTTATTAATTACTAATGAGTTCCCTATATTTTCACTTTAGAATACGGTTTCAGGTTAAAAGTAGCCTAATTCCTGGATAATTATTTGATAGTTCTTTATTAATTACTAATGGGTTCCCTATATTTTCACTTTAGAATACTGTATCAGGTTCTAAGTAATTCATGAAGAATTATCTAATAATTCTTTATTAATTACTAATAAGTTCCCTATATTTTCACTTTAGAATACAGTTTCAGGTTAAAAGTAGCCTAATTCCTGGATAATTATTTGATAGTTCTTTATTAATTACTAATCAGGTTATAAGTAATTCCTGCAGAATTATTTGACAATTATTTATGAATTACTAATAAGCTCCCTTTCAGTTTCCCTCAGTCGTTGCCTCAAATACATGAATTTACTCAATGGCATATGCTGAGGAAAACAGACACACACAGTACTTTACAGGTATATTAAATATAAAAAAACTAATCTGAGGTAAGTTGAGTGGGGTTCCTTTCTGAAGTTGATTTCTTACAGAACACACTCAAAAAACCACACAGGTAAAACCCTCTTTAACATTGTATGCATTTGTTAAAATTGTATTTTCATAATACTGCTTCTATTAATAACATTAGTAAATAAGGAAGGTCACAACTCAATGTAGTTTGTATGACTGTTCATTAGTTACTTCTTAATTATTCTTCTTGAACCTTAATTAGTAGATAATTAATAGTAGTTCTTCAGGCGGTATGACAGAGTTAATTAGTTATTGATTAACTAACTGTTACTTAACACAATCATAAAATTATTTTACATACTGATTAGTTAACACATCTTCCTTAGTAGTTAACAGTAGTGAATAACTAGTTAATGAAGAATTACCTATTAGTTCTTCAATAATTCCTTATAAGTTATGCAGTAAGATACAGTATTCTAAAGTGTTACCCATTTTTTTTATACTGCATGACATTCGAAGCTTCTAACGTCATCAATCACATGGTAGTGTCATTTCGATACAAGCATCGGTACAGTGTGTGATACAATAGTGCTACAAGGCTTAAAGGCAGGGTAGGCAGGTTTTTTCTAAAAAACTTTTTCCCAAATTTGTTTAAACTGTCTTTATATACCAATACATAATTATCGAGTGTCTGTAGTCCTCTCAGGGCTGCAATAAACATAATAATAATAATAACTAGAATGTACATTTCCTGAAGAAAATGTGAAGTGGTGCTTGCAGTGGCAAAACTCGCCACTCGGTTGCTAGGGTGCGGTTAGCTAGATTTTAGCAAGATGATAACAAAATTAACATCATGCTAGCATGATAAGCATGTGACTAACATAATGCTAGCACCATGTTAGCATGATTAGCATATTGCTAGCATGATTATTATGTTGCTAGGATGATGCTAGCATGCTTTTACCATGTGGCTAGCATAGTTTACCATGATTTACCATAGTTTACCATGATTTACTATAGTATACCATGATTTACCATGTTCAAGTATGATTTACTGATTCAAGCATGATTTACCATAGTTTACCATGATTTACCATAGTTTACCATGATTTACCACGATTTACCATAGTTTACCATGATTTACTATAGTATACCATGATTTACCATGTTCAAGTATGATTTACTGATTCTAGCATGATTTACCATAGTTTACCATTATTTACCACGATTTACCATAGTTTACCATGATTTACTATAGTATACCATGATTTACCATGTTAAAGTATGATTTACTGATTCTAGCATGATTTTTCATAGTTTACCATGATTTACCATAGTTTACCATGATTTACCACGATTTACCACGATTTACCATAGTTTACCATGATTTACTATAGTATACCATGATTTACCATGTTCAAGTATGATTTACTGATTCTAGCATTATTTATCATAGTTTACCATGATTTACCATGATTTACTATAGTATACCAGATTTACCATAGTTTACCATGATTTACCATGATTTACCATAGTTTACTATGATTTACTATAGTATACCATGATTTACCATGTTCAAGTATGATTTACTGATTCTAGCATGATTTACCATAGTTTACCATGCTTTTCCATAGTTTACCATGATTTACCATAGTTTACCATGATTTACCACGATTTACCATAGTTTACCATGATTTACTATAGTATACCATGATTTACCATGTTCAAGTATGATTTACTGATTCTAGCATGATTTATCATAGTTTACCATGATTTACCACGATTTAGCATAGTTTACCATGATTTACTATAGTATACCATGATTTACCATGTTCAAGTATGATTTACTGATTCTAGCATGATATACCATAGTTTACCATGATTTACTAGTTTACCACGATTTACCACGATTTACTATAGTTTACCATGATTTACTATAGTATACCATGATTTACCATGTTCAAGTATGATTTACCATGATTCTAGCATGATTTATCATAGTTTACCATGATTTCCCACGATTTACCATAGTTTACTATGATTTACTATAGTATACCATGATTTACCATGTTTTAGTATGATTTACTATGATTCTAGGATGATTTACCATAGTTTACCATGATTTAGTCAAAAGAGCCAAGTCCCATCTCTATACTATGTTTTGATGCAGAGATATACGTTTTGTTAAACGGTTGCTAGGGTACTCTTTTTGGTTGTTATGGAGTTGCTTGACAGCTGCCAATGATGAAACTGCAAAGGCTTCTTGTCACTATGAATGATATAAACCAACTCCCATGCCTCTGTGACATTCAGAATGGAAGATATCCCTCTTTGGATTTTGGTTGCTAAGGTGCTCGACAATGGTTGCTATGGAGGGGCTAGGAAGTGTTGAGGTGATTCATGATTGGCCGTTTGCTGCCCCGAGTCAAATGAGACCACCCTCGTGTTTGTATGACAATTCAGTCTGGAGATATCCCTTTGATCTATTTCAATGGAAGTCTATGGGACTTGTTGCTAAGGTTCTCTAAATGGTTGCTAGGGCGTGGCTTGATAGCTTCACAATGAGCCTGAGAGACTGATTGGTCGTCTGAGTAAAATGAGCCCGCCCCCTTGTCTCTATGACACTGTGATCCAGAGCTGTTCAATAGAAAATCCCTATGCAATTTACCATAGTAGGAAAAGCATGTGTGTTTCACGGGACATTCCTTCCCCATAGTAAGTCAATGGGGCAACTTTGGGACCTTCCTTCCCCCCAGGGGTGCAACTTTTACCCCACTGTGAGGTATGCTCTTACAGAGCCTGTCAGCCTCTTCAAATGTGGCAAATCACACGTTTCTGCGAAATCCTCGCTCAGAGCTATGAGTGCTCAAAGTTCGTCGCAATGTTAAGTCAATGGAACTTTTTGGGCCGCTTTTTCGCCCCTGGGGTGAACACCGCACCCCCGATCGCTTAGAAAAGTCATAGCACACCTCTCCTTAATAAGCCGGTCGATTTGACACCTCATTCATGGGTCTGAGACAAACGGTGCGGGGCGAGTTACGCGCCAAACTTTTGTCCAGAATAATAAAAAGAACTAGAATGTACATTTCCTGAAGAAAATGTGAAGTGGTGCTTGCAGTGGCAAAACTCGCCACTCGGTTGCTGGGGTGTTGTACATGATTGCATACGAGCCAACAACCATGTCTGTACGATGTTGTGGAGCTGAAATATGGCTTCTATGTGTTGCAATATGGTTGCTAGGTGGCTCTAAATGGTTGCTAGGGTGTGAATACACAGTTACCAGGTTGATATTTACAGACTGTTTTCCAACTGAAACTAATGAGCCAACCCCCATCTCTATACAATATTCTGATGCAGAGATGTAGGTCTTGTAAAATGGTTGCTAGGGTACTCTGTTTGGTTGCTATGGAGTTGCTTGGCAGCTGCTAATGATGAAACTGCAAAGGCTTCTTGTCAGTATGAATGATATAAACCAACTCCCATCTCTATACGATGTTCTGATGCAGAGATATACGTTTTGCTAAACGGTTGCTAGGGTACTCTGTTTGGTTGCTAGGGAGTGGCTTGTCAGCTGTCAATGATGCAATTCCAAAGGCTTCTTGTCACTATGAATGATATAATCCAACTCCCATGTCTCTGTGACATTCAGAATGGAAGATATGCCTCTTTGGATTTTGGTTGCTAGGGTACTCTGTTTGGTTGCTATGGAGTTACTTGACAGCTGCCAATGATGAAACTGCAAAGGCTTCTTGTTATTATGAATGATATAAACCGACTCCCATGCCTCTGTGACATTCAGAATGGAAGATATCCCTCTTTGGATTTTGGTTGCTAAGGTGCTCGACAATGGTTGCTATGGAGGGGCTAGGAAGTGTTGAGGTGATTCATGATTGGCCGTTTGCTGCCCCGAGTCAAATGAGACCACCCTCGTGTTTGTATGACAATTCAGTCTGGAGATATCCCTTTGATCTATTTCAATGGAAGTCTATGGGACTTGTTGCTAAGGTTCTCTAAATGGTTGCTAGGGCGTGGCTTGATAGCTTCACAATGAGCCTGAGAGACTGATTGGTCGTCTGAGTAAAATGAGCCCGCCCCCTTGTCTCTATGACACTGTGATCCAGAGCTACGTTCAATAGAAAATCCCTATGCAATTTACCATAGTAGGAAAAGCATGTGTGTTTCACGGGACGTTCCTTCCCCATAGTAAGTCAATGGGGCAACTTTGGGCAGCTCCTGCCCCCCAGGGGTGCAACTTTTACCCCATTGTGAGGCATGTTCTTACAGAGCCTGTTAGCCTCTTCAAATGTGGCAAATCACACGTTTCTGCGAAATCCTCGCTCCGAGCTACGAGTGCTCAAAGTTCGTCGCAATGTTAAGTCATTGGGACTTTTTGGGCCGCTTTATCGCCCCTGGGGCGAACACCGCCCCCCCGATCGCTTATAAAAGTCATAGCACACCTCTCCTCAATGAGCCGGTCGATTTGACACCTCATTCATGGATCTGTGACAAACGGTGCGGGACGAGTTACGCGCCAAACTTTGTGTGGAATAATAATAAAAAGAAGAATAATAATAACTAGAATGTACATTTCCTGAAGAAAATGTGAAGTGGTGCTTGCAGTGGCAAAACTCGCCACTCGGTTGCTAAAGTGCGTTTAGCTAGTTTTTAGCAAGATTCTAACAAAATTATCATCATGCTAGCATTATAAGCATGTGACTAACATAATGCTAGCATGTTGCTATCATGGTGCTAATATGATTAGCATGTTGCTAGCATCATGCTAGCATGTTTTTAGCAAAAGCTAACGTGAATGTAGCTAGCATGATTAGCATGTTGTTAGCATGATGCTAGCATTTTTTAACAAGATGCTAACATGAATAGCACGTTTGCTAGCATGTTTGTAGCAAGAAGCTAGCATGATTAGCATGTAGCTAGTATCATGCTAGCATTATTAGCATGTTGCTAGCATCATGCTAGCATTATTAGCATCATGCTAGCATCATGTTAGCATGATTAGCATGTAGCTAGCATGATGCTAGCTTGTTTTACCATGTTGCTAGCATGGTTTACCATGATTTACCATAGTTTACCATGATTTACCACAATTTACCATAGTTTACCAGATTTACTATAGTATACCATGATTTACCATGTTCAAGTATGATTTACTATGATTCTACCATGATTTACCACGATTTACTATAGTATACCATGATTTACCATGTTCAAGTATGATTTACTGATTCTAGCATGATTTACCATAGTTTACCATGATTTACCATAGTTTACCATGATTTACCACAATTTACCATAGTTTACCATGATTTACTATAGTATACCATGATATACCATGTTCAAGTATGATTTACTGATTTTAGCATGATTTATCATAGTTTACCATGATTTACCATAGTTTACCATGATTTACCATGATTTACTATAGTATACCATGATTTACCATGTTCAAGTATGATTTACTATGATTCTACCATGATTTACCACGATTTACTATAGTATACCATGATTTACCATGTTCAAGTATGATTTACTGATTCTAGCATGATTTACCATAGTTTACCATGATTTACCATAGTTTAACATGATTTACCACAATTTACTATAGTTTACCATGATTTACTATAGTATACCATGATTTACCATGTTCAAGTATGATTTACTGATTCTAGCATGATTTACCATAGTTTACCATGATTTACCATAGTTTACCATGATTTACCACGATTTACCATAGTTTACCATGATTTACTATAGTATACCATGATATACCATGTTCAAGTATGATTTACTGATTTTAGCATGATTTATCATAGTTTACCATGATTTACCATAGTTTACCATGATTTACCATGATTTACTATAGTATACCATGATTTACCATGTTCAAGTATGATTTACTATGATTCTAGCATGATTTACCATAGTTTACCATGATTTACCATAGTTTACCACGATTTACCACGATTTACTATAGTATACCATGATTTACCATGTTGAAGTATGATTTACTGATTCTAGCATGATTTATCATAGTTTACCATGATTTACCATAGTTTACCATGATTTACTATAGTATACCATGATTTACCATGTTGAAGAATGATTTACTGATTCTAGCATGATTTACCATAGTTTACCATGATTTACCACGATTTACCATAGTTTACCATGATTTACCATAGTTTACCACGATTTACCACGATTTACTATAGTATACCATGATTTACCATGTTCAAGTATGATTTACTGATTCTAGCATGATTTATCATAGTTTACCATGATTTACCATAGTTTACCATGATTTACCATAGTTTACCATGATTTACTATAGTATACCATGATTTACCATGTTGAAGTATGATTTACTGATTCTAGCATGATTTACCATAGTTTACCATGATTTACCATAGTTTACCATGATTTACCACGATTTACCATAGTTTACCATGATTTACTATAGTATACCATGATATACCATGTTCAAGTATGATTTACTGATTTTAGCATGATTTATCATAGTTTACCATGATTTATCATAGTTTACCATGATTTACCATAGTTTACCATGATTTACTATAGTATACCATGATTTACCATGTTCAAGTATGATTTACTATGATTCTAGCATGATTTACCATAGTTTACCATGATTTACCACGATTTACCATAGTTTACTATGATTTACTATAGTATACCATGATTTACCATGGTTTAGTATGATTTACTATGATTCTAGGATGATTTACCATAGTTTACCATGATTTAGTCAAAAGAGCCAAGTCCCATCTCTATACTATGTTTTGATGCAGAGATATACGTTTTGCTAAACGGTTGCTAGGGTACTCTTTTTGGTTGCTATGGAGTTACTTGGCAGCTGCCAATGATGAAATTCCAAAGGCTTCTTGTCACTATGAATGATATAAACCAACTCCCATGCCTCTGTGACATTCAGAATGGAAGATATCCCTCTTTGGATTTTGGTTGCTAGGGTACTCTCTTTGGTTGCTAGGGAGTGGCTTGTCAGCTGCCAATCATGAAACTCCAAAGGCTGCTTGTCAGTATGAATGATATAAACCAACTCCCATGCCTCTGCGACATTCAGAATGGAAGATAACCCTCTTTGGATTTTGGTTGCTAGGGTACTCTGTTTGGTTGCTAGGGAGTGGCTTGTCAGCTGCCAATCATGAAACTCCAAAGGCTTCTTGTCAGTATAAATGATATAAACCAACTCCCATGCCTCTGTGACATTCAGAATGGAAGATATCCCTCTTTGGATTTTGGTTGCTAAGGTGCTCGACAATGGTTGCTAGGGAGGGGCTTGGAAGTGTTTAGGTGATTCATGATTGGCTGTTTGCTGCCCCGAGTCAAATGAGACCACCCCCATGTTTCTATGACAATTCAGTCTGGAGATATCTCTTTGAACTCTTTCAATGGAGGTCTATGGAACTTGTTGCTAAGGGGCTCTAAATGGTTGCTAGGGCGTGGCTTGATAGCTTCACAATGATCCTGAGAGACTGATTGGTCGTCTGAGTAAAATGAGCCCTCCCCCTTGTCTCTATGACACTGTGATCCAGAGCTACGTTCAATACAAAGTCCCTATGCAATTACCATAGTAGGAAAAGCATGTGTGTTTCACGGGACGTTCCTTCCCCATAGTAAGTCAAAGGGGCAACTTTGGGCATCTCCTGCCCCCCAGGGGTGCAACTTTTACCCCATTGTGAGGTATGTTCTTACAGAGCCTGTCAGCCTCTTCAAATGTGGCAAATCACACGTTTCTGCGAAATCGTCGCTCAGAGTTATGACTCGTCAAAGTTTGTCGCAATGTTAAGTCTATGGGATTTTTCGGACGCTTTTTCGCCCCTGGGGCGAACACCGCACCCCCGATCGCTTATAAAAGTCAGAGCACACCTCTCCTTAATGAGCCGGTCGATTTGACACCTCATTCATGGATCTGTGACAAACGGTGCGGGACGAGTTACGCGCCAAACTTTGTGTGGAATAATAAAAAGAAGAATAATAATAACTAGAATGTACATTTCCTGAAGAAAATGTGAAGTGGTGCTTGCAGTGGCAAAACTCGCCACTCGGTTGCTAGGGTGTTGTACATGATTGCATACGAGCCAACAACCATGTCTGTACGATGTTGTGGAGCTGAAATATGGCTTCTATATGTTGCAATATGGTTGCTAGGTGGCTCTAAATGGTTGCTAGGGTGTGAATACACAGTTACCATGGTGATATTTACAGACTGTTTTACAACTGAAACTAATGAGCCAACCCCCATCTCTATACAATATTCTGATGCAGAGATGTAGGTCTTGTAAAATGGTTGCTAGGGTACTCTGTTTGGTTGCTATGGAGTTGCTTGGCAGCTGCTAATGATGAAACTGCAAAGGCTTCTTGTCAGTATGAATGATATAAACCAACTCCCATCTCTATACGATGTTCTGATGCAGAGATATACGTTTTGCTAAACGGTTGCTATGGTACTCTGTTTGGTTGCTATGGAGTTGCTTGGCAGCTTCCAATGATGCAATTCCAAATGCTTCTTGTCACTATGAATGATATAAACCAACTCCCATGCCTCTGTGACATTCAGAATGGAAGATATCCCTCTTTGGATTTTTGTTGCTAGGGTACTCTGTTTGGTTGCTATGGAGTGGTTTGGCAGCTGCCAATGATGAAAATCCAAAGGCTTCTTGACAGTATGAATGATATAAACCAACTCCCATGCCTCTGTGACATTCAGAATGGAAGATATCCCTCTTTGGATTTTGGTTGCTAGGGTACTCTGTTTGGTTGCTAGGGAGTTGCTTGACAGCTGCCAATGATGAAACTGCAAAGGCTTCTTGTCACTATGAATGATATAAACCAACTCCCATGCCTCTGTGACATTCAGAATGGAAGATATCCCTCTTTGGATTTTGGTTGTTAAGGTGCTCGACATTGGTTGCTAGGGAGGGGCTAGGAAGTGTTGAGGTGATTCATGATTGGCTGTTTGCTGCCCCGAGTCAACTGAGACCACCCCCATGTTTCTATGACAATTCAGTCCGGAGATATCCCTTTGATCTCTTTCAATGGAAGTCTATGGGACTTGTTGCTAAGGTGCTCTAAATGGTTGCTAGGGCGTGGCTTGATAGCTTCACCATGATCCTGAGAGACTGATTGGTCGTCTGAGTAAAATGAGCTCGCCCCCTTGTCTCTATGACACTGTGATCCAGAGCTACGTTCAATACAAAATCCCTATGCAATGTGTAGGACGGCCCATTTCATGGGCCGTCCTACACCATTGTAAGTCAATGGGAAACTTTGGGACGCTCCTGCCCCCCAGGGGTGCAACTTTTACCCCATTGTGAGGTATGTTTTTACAGAGCCTGTCAGCCTCTTCAATTGTGGCAAATCACACGTTTCTCCGAAATCCTCGCTCAGAGCTACGAGTGGTCAAAGTTCGTTGCAATGTTAAGTCAATGGGACTTTTTTGGCTTTTCGTTCGCACCTGGGGCGAACACTGTACCCCCGATCTCTTAGAAAAGTCAGTGGACACTTCTCCTCAATAGGCCGCACGATTTGACGCCTCATTCATGGGTCTGTGACAAAAGCTGCGGGAGGAGGAGTGCCCCAAAATTTTTCCCGGAATAGTAAGAATTTAATACTAGAAAAATTTCAATGGGGAACCTTTGGGACGCTCCTGCCCCCCAGGGGTGCAACTTTTACCCCAATGTGAGGTATGTTCTTACAGAGCCTGTCAGCCTCTTCAAATGTGGCAAATCACACGTTTCTCCGAAATCCTCGCTCAGAGCTACGAGCGGTCAAAGTTCGTCGCAATGTTAAGTCAATGGGACTTTTTTGGCCGCTTTTTCGCCCCTGGGGCGAACACCGCACCCCCGATCGCTTATAAAAGTCATAGCACACCTCTCCTTAATGAGCCGGTCGATTTGACACCTCACTCAGGGGTCTGTGACAAACGGTGCGGGGCGAGTTACGCGCCAAACTTTTGTCCGGAATAATAAGAAAAATAATAATAATAAGTATGAGCAATAACAATAGTGATGCCTTGCTTTCAGCAAGCACCACTAATAATAATAAGTATGAGCAATAACAATAGTGATGCCTTGCTTTCAGCAAGCACCACTAATAAGTATGCAAGAGAACACTAATGATGCCTTGCTTTCAGCAAGCACCATTAATAAGTTTAAGTACAATATCACTAAGTTGGCTCTCTCAAGCCAACTTAATAAGTTTAAGTACAATATCACTAAGTTGGCTCTCTCAAGCCAACTTAATAACTAGATGCGAAAGTTCGTCGAGACAAACTTTAAGTTGGCTTGAGAAAGTTTGGACCGGAAAGTTTTTTGCTAGGCGGTTGTTAGGATGTTATGGGTGGTCGCTATGGTGTTGCTAGGCGGTTGCTAAGGTATTCTGGGTGGTTGCTAGGCGGTTGCTAGGGTATTTTGGGTGGTTGCTAGGGTGTTTTGGGTGGTTGCTAGGGTGTTTTGGGTGGTTGCTAGGCGGTTGCTAGGGTCTTTTGTGTGGTTGCTAGGCGGTTGCTAGGGTGTTCTGGGTGGTTGCTAGGATATTTTTGGTGGTTGCTAGGGTCTTTTGGGTGGTTGCTAGGCGGTTGCTAGGGTCTTTTGGGTGGTTGCTAGGGTCTTTTGGGTGGTTGCTAGGGTATTTTGGGTGGTTGCTAGGGTGTTCTGGGTGGTTGCTAGGCAGTTGCTAGGGTGTTATGGGTGGTTGCTATGGTGTTGCAAGGCGTTGCTAAGGTATTCTGGGTGGTTGCTAGGTGGTGGCTAGGGTGTTCTGGGTGGTTGCTAGGCTGTTTTGGGTGGTTGCTAGGGTATTCTGGGTGGTTGCTAGGGTATTTTGGGTGGTTGCTAGGGTGTTTTGGGTGGTTGCTAGGATATTTTGGGTGGTTGCTAGGCGGTTGCTAGGGTCTTTTGGGTGGTTGCTAGGGTCTTTTGGGTGGTTGCTAGGCGGTTGCTAGGGTCTTTTGGGTGGTTGCTAGGGTATTTTGGGTGGTTGCTAGGGTGTTCTGGGTGGTTGCTAGGCGGTTGCTAGGGTGTTCTGGGGGGTTGCTATGGTATTCAGGGCGGTTGATATGGTGTTACTAGGTGGTTGGTAGTTGTCACAGATGGTTACTATGGAGTTTTTATAGAGTTCTTAGCATGATCTTGGCATGATTTAACACTTAACTAATCGCTATTAGCATGTAGCTATTCACTGCTAGCATGTGTAGCATGTTGGAAGTGCTGTTTGCTAGCATGAGTCAAAAGAGCCAAACCTCATCTCTGTACGATGTTCTGATACAGAGATATAGGTCTTGCAAAACGGTTGCTAGGGTACTCAAGTTTGGTTGCTATGGAGTTGCTTGGGAGCTGGGAGCTTTAAACTTAAGAAGTTTAAATTGGTTTAAAGTTTAAAGTAGTTTGAAGTTTATGACAGAGATAGATAAATAAGTTATATAGATACACACACACACACACACACACACACACACTCTCAGAGTTTATGAGTTTAGAGTTTATAAGTGTATAAATTGATGAGTTTATAAGTGTATGAGTTTTTGAGTTTAGAGTTTATAAGTTTAAATGAGTTTAAGAGTTCAGAGTTTATTAATTTATGAGTTTAAGAGTTCATAAGTCTATGAATTCATGAGTTTATTAGTTAATTAGTTATTAAATTTAAGTTAATTAGTTTATAAGTATATGAGATTAGAGTTTATTAGTTTAAATTAGTTTCATTGGCTAATATATATAGAACGGCAGTTTGGTTTAGTCTTCAAGGTGTTAAGATTTGAATTTTTGTCGGTTGGTGAGTTTGAATCTGGATTTGAATTTTTTAGAACTCCCCAATGTAAGTCAATGGGAGTTTTTCCGAGTTTTGATCGTCATTTTTAGGAAAACCGTAAGTCCGATCAGTCTGAAAAGATATAGCACACCGAGTCAGATCTGTTTGAGTGTCTGAGCCGATTTTGGAGTATGTAGAGTTAAAGCTCTAGGAGGAGTTTGAGTCAGATTTTTTAGTAAGAAGAATAATAATAACTAGATGCGAAAGTTCGTCGAGACAAACTTTAAGTTGGCTTGAGAAAGTTTGGACCATAAAGTTTGAAAAAGTTTAAAGTAGTTTAAAGTTTAAAGTAGTTTAAAGTCTAATTTAGTTTAAAGTGTAAATTAGTTGAAAGTTTAAAATAGTTTGAAGTTTAATTTAGTTTAAAGTTTAAATTAGTTGAAAGTTTAAAATAGTTTGAAGTTTAATTTAGTTTAAAGTTTAAAATAGTTTAAAGTTTAAAGTAGTTTGAAGTTTAATTTAGTTTAAAGTTTAAATTAGTTGAAAGTTTAAAATAGTTTGAAGTTTAATTTAGTTTAAATTAGTTGAAAGTTTAAAATAGTTTAAAGTTTAAATTAGTTTAGTTTAGGGTGTTCTGGGTGGTTGCTATGGTGTTGCTAGGCGGTTGCTAGGGTATTCTGGGTGGTTGCTAGGGTGTTCTGGGTGGTTGCTTTGGTGTTGCTAGGTGGTTGCTAAGGTATTCTGGGTGGTTGCTAGGCGGTTGCTAAGGTATTCAGGGCGGATGATATGGTGTTACTAGGTGGTTGGTAGTATTCACAGATGGTTACTATGGAGTTTTTATAGAGTTCTTAGAATGATTTAACACTTAACTAATCGCTATTAGCATGTAGCTATTCACTGCTAGCATGTGTAGCATGTTGGAAGTGCTGTTTGCTAGCATGAGGCAAAAGAGCCAAACCTCATCTCTATACGATGTTCTGATACAGAGATATAGGTCTTGCAAAACGGTTGCTAGGGTACACAAGTTTGGTTGCTATGGAGTTGCTTGGGAGCTGGGAGCTTAAAACGTAAGAAGTTTAAAGTGGTTTGAAGTTTAAAGTAGTTTACAGTAGTTTGAAGTTTATGACAGATAGATAGATAAATAAGTTAGATAGATACAC